>NW_028247829.1:600000-862958 GCF_964263255.1 Lissotriton vulgaris | reverse complement strand
CCACCATAGGTCAGCGCTCTAGTCCTTGTGCTCGAGACCTAATTAAGGCACCCCCCATGCGCATGCGCAGCGGACGCGCGCAACGGGCGTGCATAAGGCAAGCCCGTCTGCACCCATCCGCGGCATCCGGGGCAAGGGGCACCTCATTATCCTAGTTTTCTAAGTTATTCTTCCGAGCAACTCTGCTCGGCTGGCCACTAAACGCCCCTTCACTTGCTCATATTGACAAACTTGGCTTGCTTCAACTTCATCCTACCACCTTTCTTCCCCAAAAAGTGCAACTATCGGTCCCTCCCCTTACTCCTACTATGTTGGGGCTTCTCTCCCCCCTCTACCCTGCTCCCACAATCTCAGCCTTTCTTCTTAATACCCGTTCAGCAGTTAAACACCACCTCGAACTCTTTGTCTTTTTAGACATGAACAAACTAGATCTTCTGTTTCTTACAGAAATCTGGTTCTGCCCCGACTCCTTGCTGGATGTTCTAGCGGCTCTTCCCTCTTCCTACTATGCCATACGTGCCGATCGGCCGGTGGGGAAGGTTGGAGGCGGGGTAGCCTTGATTGTCCGTTCTAATCTCCACTTTCAACTATTATCCTTCCCCCCCATCATGGCGGTCGACTTTTTGGTTGTTATTGTTATTGTTAGCTTCGGTTTATATAGCGCCAACTCACCAGCAGGTCTCAAGGCGCTCATGACCGAAGGACAGAACAACCATTTAACAGATCGGAGAACCAGTAGCATAATGCAGACTAGGGTGAACCCAGAGCCTCCCTGAATAGAAGGGTTTTTAATGATTTCCTGAAGCGCAGGAGGTTACCTTCTTTTCGAAGGGACTAGGGTAATCTGTTCCAGATTTGAGGAACTAGAACAGAAAAAGATCTCCCACCATTCGTTGCTAGTTTAAACCGTGGGCAAACTAACATCTGAGCATCAGACGACCTCAGTCTTTGTTCAGGTTTATGGACCTCCAACCGTTCTTTAATATAGGCAGGTGCTTGCCCGTAGATTGCCTTATGGGAAGTGCATACGCTTTTAAACTCTGCCCTTTGCCTAATAGGAAGCCAGTGAAGGCTCTGTAACAAAGGAGAGATGTGGGATCTTCTTGGGAGTCTGAAGATAAGTCGTGCAGCATCATTCAGAACAACCTGCAGTCTATTGATCAAATTTTTCGGTAGACCTAAATAAAGAGCGTTCCCGTAGTCCAACCTCGAAATGATTGTAGCAGAAACTACCGTGCGAAGCATGGACGGGGAGAGAAGAGGAACTAACTTGAGCAATTGTCTCATTAGACCAAGACAAATCCCCACAATGGAGGAAATCTGGCTGGCCATTGACAATTCGCAGTCAATCTTGATTCCAAGACTTTTCACCTTGTCACATGGTGTTGGGGTGGGACCTAATTCCTGGGGCCAATATAGATCACTCCATGGGGAATTTATAGTCGAGACCACTAGAAACTCCATTTTTTCAGGATTAATTTTCAACAGATTTGCCGTCATCCAGCTAACTGCAAATCTGAGAATATCCTGTGCGTAAGTCTGCGCGGAGATCGTGTTGTCTATGCTAAGTAGCAGCTGGGTGTCGTCAGCGTAATTAAATACGCGGCAACCCATGTTTACCAGGGAGTTAATCAATGGTTGTAAATAAAGATTAAACAATACTGGGGATAGTGCAGAGCCCTCTGGGACTCCGCACATCAAGTTACCCACCTCCGATAAACTATCCCCCAGCTGAATCCGCTGCGTCCTTCCCAGCAGGAAGGATTGAAGCCACTGAAAGGCCTTGTCCCGAATCCCGAAATTGGCCAGCCTATCCAAGAGCAGGGTATGGCTGACAGTATCGAACGCCGTTGAAAGATCTAAAAGTATCAGGGCGCTCGGTTTTTTGCTGTCAGCCATCCCCCTAAGCTCATCCAGCACCAAGAGCATCACCAACTCGGTGCTGTGGTGTGCACGAAACCCCGCCTGGCGTTCCTGGAGGAGATGGTGAGACTCCAGAGATGAGGCCAGGGACTTCAGCACGTGTTGTTCTAGGATTTTGGACAAGAACAGGAGTTGGGAAATAGGCCTATAGTTTTTCAAGATGGTCGGCTCCTGGCTTCTTTATCAGAGGCTTCACTCGGGCTTCCTTAAAACTGGCTGGTACCATCCCTGTTTCCAATGAGTTGTTCAGGAGGGAGGTAATGTGGTCTTCTAAAATAGGACGTGCCAAACGAAAGACACTAGGGAGGCATGGTTCTGCCGGGGAGCCTGATTTAGTTTTACTCATAAGTTGCTCAAGACTCATCGGATGTATCAATGGGAACTTTGAAATTAGGACTTCCGAAGAAGTCTGGATGTCCTGTGGCATGATAGATCCAGACACAGTACCCTTCCTAATATCAGAGAAGATAGTGTCTACCTTCTCCAGAAAGTAGTCTTGAAACATATTACAGCTAATTGTTGTTTCAGTATTTTCAGGTTTTTTTGCTCAACTCTGTTAATATTTTGAATGTTTCTTTCTGAACATTCTCAGCCTGGTTTATGCGGATTTCATAATAATTTGCTTTAGTAGCCAGAATGAGTTTTTATATGCGTTGAGCAAGTTTTTATACTGCTCTCGATCTCCTTTGTTTTTTGTTTTCCTCCAGCTTCTTTCTGCATGACGGACTTTCTTTTTATGTTCCCTCAATGACGATGTAAACCATGGTGCCCCCTTCCTGCTCCTTTAACTATTTGTAGCCTCTCCGGTGCGATCTGATCAACCGCTTTCCTCAGACTACACACTATATCCCTATAATCTTGATCTAAATTGCCATTAAGGGTCATTGCTTGAGCAAATTTCAAGAGGGTGTCCGTTAAAGTTTGTGAATCAACTTTCCTCCATTGATGGACTTTCTTCATTTTAGGGGGTGGTTGTGTCAACTTTACATCAATAGGGATATCACAATAGACCAGGTGGTGATCCGACCAGATGCAAGGTAGGATGTCCAAAAGAGCCACCTTAGGATCTAAAGTCCAGATAAGATCAAGGATGTGTCCCTTTATGCGTGTAGGAGTTTTTACCAACTGCTTAAAGCCCAGTGAGGACATGGTTGTGTCTAAGAATCGGGCTGCCGGCTCCTTATGAGCCTTGTCCCAATGTAGATTAAAATCCCCGGTTACCACTACCTTTTTATATTTTGAACAAATGTCAGATATAATGGACATAAATAGATCATTGAAGGCTGAGGTAGAATTGGGTGGACGGTAAACTGTGAGGATCACAAGACACAGATCATCAAACATAATTTTTACTCCAAGAATGTCGGCTAAATCCACTGTTTCTGCTAGTATTTTAACTACTGTGAAGGATTTTTTAAACAAAATTGCTACTCCCCCCCCCTCGAGCATTGTCTGCACGATTGTGCCATACTACATCATACTCATTCGGAAGAGCGGCTATAATGTCTGGCAGTGAGTTGTCCCCGAGCCAAGTCTCGGTGAGAGTTAGGACATCAATATCTTCATCCTGAAGCAGGGAGAATATTTCTAGATTGTGTTTGTGCAGTGACCTTGTATTTAAACAGGTCAATTTCAGAGAGCATGAATGGGGTCTGGCCGAACCAATAGATGATCTGGCAATGGACATCTCATCTAGTTTTGCCATCGTGGCCAAGTCCAGAGACTGTCCCTCTCTGTCAAGCTAGAGTAACTCTATCAAAGTATAGACACGCCGCTGACCGAGATTCCATGCCCCTGCACCTGTTCGCGCGCGGACGGGCGCAGACGGGCTGGACTCTGGCGTGACTCCGGCGTGCGAACGCTGCGCGTTAGCATGCCCGCCCTAAATAGCTGCCTATGGACAACTAGCGCACAAACAAAGATGGCGCCGCCGGGCGTCCCGTCTTTCCCCCAAGATGGCCACCGGTGAAGAGAGGGATGGAAGGGACCCGTCAAAACGCGGTGTGTTACAATATTATCGTGCAGGTAAGCTGGAATTGGCCGATTTTAAAAACAGGGGAAATATAACACAAAGTTTTTTTGTTTTTTTTATTGATTTTTGTTGGAAACAAAGCAGATTATTTCATTACATATCGCATAATCAGAACAAACAACGATACATTCTCCAATATGTACAGAGAAATAAATCAACAAAATAACAGAAAAATGTCTGAGGGGAAACAGTGAATATTTACCTTAACTTGTGTCAAACATATATTTAAACCATTTCCCCATTAATCCATTGTTGTATTGGAGTCCAGATTTTCATGCCTAATTGTTTCTTTTTTCTTCCTTTTGTTGTTTATATAGCAAGTTCAAATGTATATCTGGCTAATAAACGAGCCCTCCACATACAAAACAATGGTGGTTCCGGGTTTATCCACTCCTGAGTGATACATGCACGAAATTCAGACATCATAATAAATATCAAAAATTGTTGTTCTCTTTCTATAGAGGCTCTAGATAGGCCAAATAATATCAGATCAGGAGAGAGAATTATTGTTTTTCCTGTAATTCTTTCAATAAATATTTGAATTTCTGAAGTTATACCAGCTAATTTAGTACAAGAAAAGAACATGTGTATTGCATCTGATCCGCTCAGAGTACAACGATTGCAAATTATACCAACAGTGACCCCCCATTTCATAACTTTGGCTGGTGTGTAATAAAGGTCACACGTAGCCATATATTGTTGAGTTCGTGATCGTCCCGAAAACAATATGGAGTTAGCTGTCTTGATTGATTCTTTTATCAACAGATCGTTTATTCCTAATTTCTCCTCCCATTTATGATAAATCATAGAAAGATCGTCCGACAGGTAGGTCATGAATAAATTATAGAAATACCCTATTTTTCTTTTAATATAAAGACTATCTATTACCAGAATCGTTTTTAAACCTTGTCGATCATTAATAGAGAGTGAATTTAAAAAGCTATAGATCTGTAAATATTTGAAATAGTCATGAGGAGAGAGATTAAATTTATGCTGAAGTTCAGAGAAAGTAGATGAAGAAATAGAATTAGCTGGATATAGATCAGAGAGATAGCAAATACCCTTAAGATTCCAACTTTTCATCACCGGATCTCTAAATATGGGGGGAAACAGTGTGGTGAGTTTAATGGAGTGTATCTTACAATCTTTGTAATCCCAACCAATTTTTTTTATGATTCTCCATGCTTTATATGCAGCCAATATAATCTTAAATTTTGTTTTTTTATAATAGCTTGGTTCTATTATTCTTAAGAGATGATTATTAGCTTCAGTACCCAATACTAATTTGTATATCGATGGAGAGTGTGCTTGTGATATAGGAGTTTTTTTGCCAACAATCAGAGGGGATATGTATTGAAATACGGCTGATAATAAAATAGAAAGTGTGGAACAGCCCATCCTCCTCTATCTCTTGGTATGATCATTTTTTTATAAGCTCTCCGAATGCCTTTATATCCCCATAGGAATCTTCCTGACATTTTTTCAAGTTCTTTAAAAACAAAACTAACGGGAATTCCAATGGGATTGTTCTAAATAAGTATATAAATTTTGGGAGGATCAGCATCTTTAACACATTGTTCCTGCCATGAAGCGATAAGCGTAGATGATCTATTCTTTCCAAGGTTGAATTGGCCTTCTTCAGGATCGGAACATAATTAAGACTAGGAATCTTCAAAATTGGTGTAGTTAGTTTGATCCCCAAATAAATTGCTTCAGAAACTACATTACTGAGAGGCGGAGGGTTTTGACCAACAAAGAGAATTTGTGTTTTGGATAGGTTTAATTTCTATCCTGAGAAGGAGCCAAAGGTTGCTGCTAATTCTTCAATCCTAGAGAAAGCCCTTTCAGTATCCTTGGTAACTACTACTAGATCATCTGCATAGGCAAGAGCTCTATGGGTGATGCCGCCCAACTCAACCGGGAGTATATTCCCATCTTGATTTAATTGATTGAGAAAGATGTCAATATAGATAGCAAAAAGGAGAGGGGAAGATGGGCATCCCTGACGTGTTCCTCGGTGGATAGGAAATAAAGCAGATTTAGTAGTTCCAATTTTTACAGCTGACATCGGGTTTTTATATAGAGCTTTAAATGCGGTTGTTATGCCTGGACCAAAGCCCTTCATAGACAGCAAATCCCAGAGGTAGGGCCACGCCACCCTATCGAATGCTTTTTCGTCATCCAATAGGGTGATCCTAATTGATGTCTTAGAGGCCTCTGCCCAGTCCATCATGGCAATAATTCTCCGTACGTGGTCTGCTGTGTCTCTGTTTGGGATAAACCCATGTATATATAAAACGGGTACTTTAAAATTCGCTCTTGCCCACCACAGTATGAGCACTGAACCGCGATCTGCCCAACGCTGCGAAATTAAGTAAAGCGCCCTACCTGGTCAAGGCTTGGACTCTGATTTGCCCACCCTAAATAGCTGCCTATGGACAACTAGAGAGCAAACAAAGATGGCGCCGCCGGGTGTCCCGTCTTTCCCCCAAGATGGCCGCCGGTGAAGAGAGGAATGAAAGGGACCCGCCAAAACGCGGTGTGTTACAATATTATTGTGCAGGTAAGCTGGAATTGGCCGATTTTAAAAACAGGAGAAATATAACACAAAGTAAATCAAATATAAAACGGGTACTTTAAAATTCGCTCCTGCCCACCACAGTATGAGCACTGAACCGCGATCTGCCCAAGCGCTGCAAAATTAAGTAAAGCGCCCTACCTGGTCCGATTTGTCTCTCTCTTGGTCCCTCTTACTTACGTACTTCTCTACCACCCACCGCAGCAAATGCCGCACTTTATCCCCACAGTCCAGGAATTGTTGGCGACCCTAGCAGTGAACAACTCCTCCGTTTTGGTATTAGGCGATTTTAATTTCTGGCCTACTGACCCTCACGAGGACCTCATGTCTAAAAAATTCACAGAGCTGCTCCTCAACTTAAACTTTACCTCACATATTCACACTTCTACGCATACCCATGGCCATATCTTAGATCAGGTTTGGTCAATCAACACTCCTATTTCTCCCCCTTTGGTTATTCCTTGCCCCTGGTCTGATCACTCCTTCGTGTCCTTCTCCGTCGACCAAGGCCTTGCTAGGAAACCTCCCCTCCCTAGAAATACCTGGGCACGCAATTGGAACCGCGCAGATCTAGCCACACTCTGCTCCTCCCTTTCAGCCCCCGCTCCCAACCTTGCAGGTTTATCTCCCTCTTCCCAAGCCGTTACCATCAATTCATGGCTTGCTGCCGTGTGCGATTGAGTGGCCCCCCTTAAACGCGTCAGAACCAGGCGCCCCCACATTGCTAATAGATGGTTTAACACCGAGCTTAAAAACAAAAAACTTACACTACGGCAGGCAGAGCGTGCTTGGAGACGTAGATATTGTCCCGTACTGAAACTACAGTACACCACTCTTCTCCAAGAATACAAAAGAGCTATCCTTCATGCTAAATCCGAACATTTTTCCTCCAAGATTCTCCTTGCCAAAAACAAACCTAAGGAAATTTTCTCCATAGTTCATGAACTAGCCTCTTCAGATAGAGTCATTCTCAAACCAATCCCTTCCCAATCTCTCTGTGATTCTCTCAATGACTATTTTATTGAGAAAATCGCAACCAGGTCTAATATTCCACTGCCTTCCCCTTCCTTCCAATATCCCCCACCCCCGCTTAACCCTTTTCTACTAGACCAACTACCCTTGATCTCTAGGGAAACCTTTTTGACTTTGCTTGCTAGGGTCAAATCGGGATCCCCGTCGGATATCTGTCCGGCACATATTCTGAGAGAGATCTTCTCTGCCTGTCCTGTGCCCCCCTTAACTTTTCTCAATGACTCCCTCATGCAGGGTATTGTCCTGATTCGCATAAATCAGCTATAATAATTTCTATCCTTAAGAAGCCAGGCGCTGATCCCACCTCCCTCTCTAACTATCTCCCTATTTCCTTTCTCCCTTTCTTGGGAAAGGTCCTAGAATGTCATGTCACCAAAGTACTCAGCACTTTTATTGAAGAAAGCCGCTTCTTAGCCCCCCGCCAGGCCGGCTTTTGCCCGTCACATTCTACCGAGGCGGTCGTTCTTGCCGTTCTGGATGAGCTCAGAGGGGGGACAGATGTGAACTTGCCCCAGGCGCTGGTCCTCCTTGATTTGTCCGCTGCCTTCGACACGGTCGACCATTCCATCCTTCTCGACCGTGTTGAGGGCGCGGGCATCAGGGGACCCGCCCTGGCTTGGCTTACCTCCTTTCTGAAGAATCGTACCCAGGCTGTTCAGCTGGCAGATTTCTCTGCACCCTTATGCAATGTCAACTGTCCCCTTTCCCCTCTTCTTTTCAATCTTTACATTCTCTCTCTTATATTTGCTTTGCAGCAAATGGAGGTCACGGTATTTAACTATGCCGATGATCTCCAGCTGATTTTCAACCTTTCTTCCTCCCCCGCCTCCATTCACAATTTTCAAACCATCATGATTTTCGTCAGCGACTGGATGAACTGCAATCACCTCAAGTTAAATCCTGATAAGACCAAATTGGTACTTACAGGTGGCAGCTCCAGTCCCTGGACCCCTCTTTTTTGGCCTCTTTCCCTCGGCACCCCCCCTTCACCTTTTCCCTCTGTTAAAACACTAGGGATCAAAGTCAACAGCAACCTCACAATACACTCCCAGATCGCTACTGCGGTCTCGTCCTGTTTCCTGACCCTTCACACAATACGCAAGATCTCCCGTTTGTTTTCCTTTTCAGCCCTTAAACTCATTCTTCTGGCCATGGTCATGTCACGACTTGACTACGGCAACATTTTGTACACCGGCGCTCCTGCCTATGACCTTCGGCGCCTTCAACTTATTCAAAACCATGCAGCTCGACTTATCTATAAACTCCCCAAATCTCACCATGTTACCCCTCTGCTAAAAGCTCTAAATTGGCTTTCCATCCGGGAGCGTGCCTTTTTTAAGATGGGATGTATGCCCTTCCAGGCCCTGGCAGGTACTGCACCAGCTTTCATCAATTCCCAAATCAAAGCGTATGTCCCCAAATGAGATCTGCGCTCCTCCACTCAGTCTCTCCTCTCCGTTCCCCGCTTTAGGAAGAAGAAATCAGGGGGTTTGAAGTTTTCCATCTTGACTTCGACCTTCTGGAACACTCTTCCATTCACTATTAGGTCCTCTCCTACTTACCTTGACTTTCGCAAAGCCCTTAAGACCCTCCTTTTCTCACGAGCCTTCTTTCCCTGGCTGTCTTTCTCCACCTTTGTCCTTAGCGCCAAGAAACCGCATGGTGATCGAGCGCTTTACAAGTCTCTTAACTTCAACTTCATAATGCTAAAGTTAGGGCCTCGGTTCTATATGGCACCGAGCTTTGGGGTTTCGAAAATGTATCACCCTTAACAACATACCAGAATACGTTTCTGAGAGTTTTAACTGGACTACCACAATCAACTCAATTAAAACCCCTATATTTAGATTTGGGTTGCTGTGAAATAGAGGAGATAGCTCGGTTCTGGCCCATACCATAAAAGAGTAGGCTCTGGACTACTCCGGAGCTGTTACCCTACGCAAATGCATTAAACCATGTAAGAGAAGCCGACACATCTTGTAAAATGACATGGCTACACAAAATCAAGGGTACATTGGTGGGTATGGGGGAGGATCCAGTAGGCAGCACATTTCCATAAAAACAAGCCTTTAGGGAAATCTATAGGAATATGGCTAAATTAAAGTGTATGTCATTCGTCCAGAATATTTCTCCCTCGCAAACATTCTTGGAGCATAAGCATAGCACTCAGTTTGAGGCCTACTGGAACTTTATAACCAAACCATGTGACAGGAAATTGTACAATTAGTTTAGCGTTGGCTCACTTCCGATAAAACCATTTACTGCAAAATGGCAAACCACAACGGATATTATATGTCCAACATTTCAAATGACTGTTGAGTCAATCCCTCATATCCTGTTCACATGTCCAGCGTACAAAGCCCTCGAGACAAATGGCTTAAGCCGATCTGCCAAAACCTGGGCACTAGATCCAGCATACATGTACTTCATATTCACAAGACCAACATGCATGAACAAATAGTAATAGCTACAGCCAAGTTCCTGAGCTGGTCGTGGGGAATAAAATCAAACAATTTGAAGAAACTAGGTGCAATGAGTGGCAATCACACATAACAGAAATGTTTTATGCATACAACTTATACCATTTTATGGTTATCTGTTGATGTGTAATAGGAAAGTGTTCTAGTTCACTCAATCATGGAAATGAGAATATGGAAATGTGTATCACCCAGGTCACTCACAATATATCACTGTGGAAAAGTCTGTGACACACAACCATAATTTAAAATTTTGTAATCTATCCTTTGTTACTGGTTTTAATATTTTAGCATTTTATGAACTTAAAAAAAGTACTTTTTAGCACTTTGTAAATATATAATATGCATTTGTGTAGGTTTGCACTGTACTGTTTTGTTGTGTCTTTAATGATTGAAAAAATCGAAATAAAGACTGATTTGATTTGATTTGCATAGAAGATAGCTCCAACAGCTGAAATGAGATCTTCTCGATTGTCAAAGAATTCACCACTGCCCTGGTCGCAGCCCACACCATCACAACATCAAAGAAAAACTGCAACAACCATTTTAACTACTTCCACAGCAAAATAAAAAAGATCCACAGCAACTTTGAACAACAATCAAACCCCAAAGATCTAATTGTCAACCGGAAAACAACCAACCGAGACAAACACTTGACTGAATGGAAAACAGTCACTGAAGAAGACACCACAGCGATCATAAAAAAAGTATACTTAGGTGCCCCAACGGACTCATACTCCCATCACATCTACAGCATGGGAGGACCCCAATCAGCAACACCCTCACCCACATCATCAACACCTCAATCAAATTGCCACCTTCCCAGAAGACTGGAAGCATTCAGCGGCCAAGCCCTTCTCAAAAAAACATTGGCCAACTATTTTGAACTCCACGACCTACTGGACCACACCGAATCAGCATTCTGTAGCAACCACAGCACAGGAATGCCACTCATCATGGCTCCAGGCCAGATTTGCACCACACTGGACAATGGAGTGACCACAGCCCTCATCTTACTTACCCCATCTGCTGCCTTTCATACAGTGTCCCACCATACCTACATCAGAAAAACGCACAATGGTGGCAAAAATGGCCGGCCTTTAACTGGATAAGCTCTTTCCTCAATAGTAAAATATAGTGGGTCAGACTACCACCCTACACATTGGAATCCAAGAATCTGATCTGCGACCCCAGGGCTTATCGCTTAGCCCAACCCTGTTGAAAATCTACATGACACCACTCTTCAACATCATCAGATCACAAGGCATCTCCCTCCTGTCCTACACTGATGACACCCAAATCATCCTTTCTCTGACAGAAAAATCTAACAGAGCCAAAGTCGCCTACTGCATGATCAACGTAGCACACTAGGTGGCATCCAACTGCCTGAAACTCAACTGCGACAAGACGGAAGTGCTGAAATTCTGAAACAAAAACTCTCCTTGAGACTCCACATGGTACCCATCATAGCTTAGACCTACACCAACCTACCACTCCAGAAACCTGGGAATTTATCTGTACAACAAGCTCAACATGACAGCACATGCCAACACAGTCAGCTCCTTCTTGTCCATATTCTCCACATGCTCCACAAGATCTCCAAATGGCCCTGAACACCAAACACACCGTCACGCAAACCCTCATGACAAGCAGATTAGACTACAGCAATGCACTCTACTCTAGGCTCTCTAACCATCTCCTCCACCGACTCTAGACTATCTAAAACACTGCAACAAGACTCATTATTGACCTCCCACAACACACTCTCATTTCACCACATCTTGGAGGGCTCCACTGGCTCTCCTGCCACATATGCAGTCAATTCAAACTCCTCATGCACGCATACAAGGCACTGCACAACACTAGACCAACATACCTGAAGAACCACATTTATTTACACCAACACAACGGACACATATCCTCAGCATCACTCTAACTCACACACACACCCCACATCAACAAAAGCAGAACAAGAGGTCGAGCATTTTACTATATCGCATCCAAGATCTCCCTTAAAACATTAGGACCTCCTCCTTACTTCTTGAATTCCACATGAAGCCTGGCTCATCAACAAATGCTGTGGGTCGAACACCCAACACCATTAGTCTAATGCCTACACGCCTGCTCAAGCACCTGGATACCCTCATGAGTGATTAATTGCACCATACAAATCCACATACCATAACAGCTTTTGCATGCAAACCTCTAGAAAGCGTCCAATTGTGCAACTTTGTGAAGTTTTCCATTGACTTTCAAACAAATTGTGTGCGGAAAAGAAATTCCAGATTCCAGGAGGTGTAACAGCAAGCAAAGATTTGGTACATAGCACTGATGTTGAGACAGTCAAGTTGTGCTTGCCAGCACCTCCTGACACAGTGGTAGAGTGGGTCTATCAGTGATGTAAAACAAGGTCCACATGTGGCAATGTGGGCCACTGTGATGAGAAAGAGGCTGAAATATGCTAAGTCACACAAAGTCAAGCAAGAACTTGCTGATGTACATAGCACATACTATGTTTAATGGTGCATGTTATTATGAAAAACATAGAGCTAGGATCTGTGATTCAGGTTTAACCCACTAATCAAGATTCCACTATACTGAAGTAAAATGCTTTTTGTTTGTGTGGCATCCCATCAAAGAACAAAGCATGCGCTACACATAGAGACAATTTATAGAGTGCATCTGCTGTTCTTAGCCTTACTTGCTAGGGTAATCCATGCTCCTTGGAAATATCTAGTTGGGTGGATATGGCTACTGGTACCATGCCTGGGGGTGGGCAAAAATGTAGCCCATTTGTGAACATAAGTATTCAACTTGTTCAGTCTGCCTGCTCAGAGAAAACGGTTTGAAAAACTTCTAAACTCAACCAAAGGTGTCCTAAAAAAATCTGAGGAGTTCTTGCATGAAACCAGACCAGAAGAATTCCTGTCCTCAAGAGGCTTAAACTTTACATTGTCACACAGTAACACATATGCAACACTTATTGACCTAGTAATCAAACCAGAAGATTGCATCTTGCAAACCACTTGACATTTCAAAAATTCACGAATGTCTTGCTTTACGGTCTCTCTTTCCATCCTTGGGCGCTTGCAAAAATCTACCAGTGGGCCAATTTCTGTGGAATGGGAGTAAGTTAAGTTCCTTGAAGTATGACACTTAAGCTAAACATATAAGTGAAAGACTGATTGACAGGATCTATCTAAGTAATGTTGTCAGCCCTGAATTAAGAAGGCACTACAAATTCTTCAGTAAAAGCTCTTTCAGATTGCCAGCCATCCCATCAGTAAATGAACAAGGTAATTCAAGGCACCACTTTGATACATAATTGCCACAGAAACAACATTTTACAACCAATGTTCCCTCTAACCTTTTTCCTCTGTGTGTGGCACTGCAAGGTCTCTGTGTGCTGCAGCCAAGGCTATGTGCACAAGCACCCCAACCTTGGTGCTGCTGGCGCCCCGTGTGACAATGTTTGTTGGCGCCCCCCCATGACAACCCTGCCAGTGATTCCCTCACAATTACCCTTTAACAGTGCCCCTCAAGGTCTCCATTACCACTCTCTCTGAGATGTATTTAATTTGTTTGATAGAACCTCTCATACCAGTGTAGGGTGTACTTTACATTGCACACATAATAAACAGAGACAATCAATCATAGGTATGCAAATCAGTGTATAATAAATGTTACTTATGACTGAGGACTGCAAGGTATAACACTCTAATCTATACTTTGCAGTATGCATGAAGGTCTTGATGACAGTTAATAGTTTACTGTTCTATATTAGGATTTTAATTTATAAACTGCAAGCAACAAAATTACCTCTCCGACAAAAGTAGTAACCCGCTAACCAATTTTCATTCTATGCACTTTGTGATCTGCATGGTACACGTTCTATGCAGCAGGCATATTACCCTTTGACCTACCTTCAAACTTCCACTAGAGACAATTCTGATCTCTCTAATACAACAAGTAACAATACACCTGCAACAAGCCAGGATGTTGACTTTGTCAATGGTTCTTATTTGCGTATGATAAATAAGCACCAACTACACCTTCGTTGTAAATAACATTGCAAATGCTTCAGTTCTGACATTGTGACACTGAAAGAACAATAATGAGTCTATTTTTCACGAGCGGTGCCCCCAGCCACGATACATTCACGGTTTAGAAGTCAGCAGGCAGCGACGGTGTCGGTGAGACCAGGGCAGTGAAGTGTGGTGGTGTGGAGGGCAGTGCCCACAAGTCATGGTGCATGGAGCCGCTTGGTGGTGTCATCCTCAGTAAGACCAGTGTTGTGGTGCGAGATGCAGCAGTGCCTTCTGTAGTGCCTTAAGGTCACAAAGCCAGCAATGGAGTGAGTTGCTTTTCCCTTCTCTGTGTCAACTGGTACAGAAGCGGTACCCCAAGTTCAGTGAAGTCTTTGCAGTCCCTGAGACTTCAGAACAGAAGGCAAGCTCTACTTCAAGCCCTTGGAGATACTCAGCACAAGTAAAGAAAGTTCTGTCCAGTCCTTTCACTGCCCAAGGCAGGGGCAGCAACTGCAGGCCAACCCAACAAAGCAACAACACTGCAAAGAAGCAGTACTCCTCCTGGCAGCTCTTCCAGCTCTTCTTCCTGGCAGGCTCCTTGATTCCAGTGAGTTCTAAAGTCTGGGCCGCAGTATTTGTACTGAAAGTTCCTTTGCTCTCTCAGGCAGAGGGTATCTGGGCTTAGTCCAAACCAGTTTGGTCCTCTCTGGCCCAGCTTCCCAGCAGGAGGTGAAGACAGCAATGTCTAAAGCAGACCATGCCCACTGAGGTGCAAGGGAATCTCTTCCCACTATTTTCAATCCAGCCCAGGTCTATTCGGCCCAGCCCAGACTAATCCAGGAACGGCAGGACACACATTGACTCCCCAGTAGCTGTCTGAAGAGAATACACAACCCCAGCCCCTGTCACTCCAAAGCCAGACCGTCAATCCACTAACCCAGCAGAGGCACACATGATGGCTAAGCAAGAAAATACCTACTTTCTAAAAGTGGTATTTTCGAACACAGAACATGAAAATCTTTACTAAAAGATGTGTTTTTACACTCTGAGTCCAGGCATACTAAACTCCATTTCCCTATCTTTTCCTAATGGGAATTTATGCTTATAGGATGTTATAAGTGAAACTCCCATTCTTTCCTATGGGACAGATAGCCTTGCAGTGGGGAAAAACGAAATACACTGTAATCCACCACCAGGACATGTCAGACAGACCAGTACATATTCTACCTTTAACATACACAGCACCCTGCTCACAGGGGTACCTTGGGCATACCTTAGTGGTGACATACATGTATGAAAAGGGAAGATTAGGGCCTGGCAAGTGGGTGCACTTGCCATGTCGACATGGCAGTTAAAAACAGCACGCTGACACTTGAGTGGCAGATCTGAGACCCCTTTCAGGGCTGCTTCGGTGGGTGGCACAATCAGTGCTGCAGGCCCACTGGCAGCATTTGATATACAGGCCCTGGCACTCTTAGTATACTTTACTACGGACATACTAGTAAACAAAATATGCAAATCATGGAAACATCAATATATAACGCAATTTACAACAGGAGCACCTGCACTTTAACACTGAACAGAATGGAGAAAGTGCCCAGAGACATAAAACCAGCAAAAACAGAGTCAAAACCGGGAGGTCAGAAAGCAAAAACCCAGGGGAAACACGCCAAAAGATGCAAGGTCTAACTTTTTGGATCTCTAGTTACCACAGCATCCAACCACAGTACGATATAATTATTAACTTACAGTGCACGATGCAAACTGAAGAATAGACTATCGGCTGGTGTCTATGGGCCTGATATCCTACATTGGGCACCCTTGCATTCTACGCAAATCCTTATCAGACAACTTCCCAATAGTTCTGGTACAGGACTGTAAGCAAGGTATCTGACATACTGGAACATGGAGATCCAAACCAGAATTCTAACTAGATGTCTCTTTCAGGAATGAGCAGCGTAAAGCAATCACTGAACACTCGGACCTCAACCTGGTCTCTGTGCTGCGGATAACTGCATTTTGTCAGGACTTTAAAGTGTATGTTGTAGGTAAGGGCATAGCAAAGGAAGCGAATACATTGAAATTGCTGTGATAATGATTAACATGACTTAAAAATCAACATAGGTAACTGGAAAAGATAAAACAAGGGATCATAATTGTGCCACACTTTCCTGAATGAATGAACCATTAAGAAAGTACATGGAGGTTGCAGAGCACAAAAGGAGATTCTTAGCAAGAAAGCTGAGGAATTGTGTATTAATAATTAATTGTGCATTATTAACAATCTGCATAATCCTAATATACCCTCAAATTCACACATTTATACTGACCTGATGCTAATGTATTTGAAACGATTTGATATGACCTGTTAAAGTGTGGTATCCTAGCTAACTGGGCCTCAATTGATTTTCAATACCATCTTGTAAAAAATGAATGTCTCATTCTCTGTTTATTTCTGCGGCACATAGTCAAGCAAGTCATGTTTGTTTATTTCTGAATGACACTGCTCTTGAAGACGACTCTTTGGCATGGACTTAGAATCTAAAAATTTTTCAAGGGTCTCACATGAGGTATTGCATTTATTCACAATGGTTTACTGTTGTTTCTGTAACTAGTTTGTTCTGACACCTCCGATGACATTAGGCAGGGTTAGGGAGTATTAATTATTCACATAGTAGGTTAGTGCTTAGGTAGTAAGGCTGTACGATGTTTTTAAAGTCTGTATTCTGATTTGTTGAACATGTTTTGTCTTCCTCGCTCCATGTTTCAGCAGTTTTCATATTGTTCCATGAGGCGATTTCATACATAATTGCCCGATTTTGGGGGTGAGCCAGAAGTCTTTCCTACGCTACTAGTGATGCTGTCAGAGTTCTTACTGATTTTCCTGCATATTTGGAACTTTTTCTATTATGGATTCTGCATATTACTATTTATTGTTCTATTAAAGAGAGCCTTCACTGCAATGACGTTAGGCATATTAATGAGATTAGCTGCATTTGAACGGCATTCCCAATCCACGCAACCAGTGGAAGTGTTTTTGTAGTGTAAGGTTTTAGGATACACTGATCACTCCCAAAACTCAGGACAATAGACTAGAGAAAGGTAGAACACCCAGTTGAGTGCTGTCCAGTACACTTTGAAATAATGCATGCATTCACACCATAGGGGGATCGGTCTACAGTGCAGTAGAGACTATCTTATTGATATCACACATGGGCCATACTCCTATCCCCATCCTATTATATGTGGACAACACAGTTCAAATAGACCAAACTGCAAATAGTCTCCGGCACCTCTAAAACTAGTTTTGTAATGTAACTGGAGGACCTATACCTCAAAGTTAATTTTTCAAAGTGCTACATCATGATCAATGGTAGCCCTAGCACCGAATGAAAGTCTTTTAAGATGGGCAAATCTGCCCTATCAACGGTTAAAAACTTTAGTTATCTAGGGATTTTGTTTAAGCACCTTTAAGCTGGTCATCACTCATAACATTGAGAGGCCAGATTTTTAGAGGACATAGTAAAGCCATTTTTAGATTTGCCATCAAGCTTCAAAATAAACCAATTGAGGCAATGCTGAATATTTGCAAGAGCAAGTGTATGTCAGCATGCGTTTATGGTACTGGCCTCTGGGGACATAAGAGCATAGAAACTTTACAATGCATAGAAAATGTAATTATGCGTAGACTTTTATCAGTCCTGGGAAGCACTCCCTCTCTAATTTGTCACGAAGAGCTTGGCATGCTGTCTCTGATAGATGTGATAGGGATAGCACCCCTATTACATTACTCCGGACAAAAACGTGGCCATCTTAAAAGGCTGGAATAACAAGATGTTGTATCTGCGATTGCCTGCTATTAGATGATATTCATAGAAAAATTGCGCCTTGAGGTATTATTTTATCTTATTGAATCTTTTTCACATGTCATATCTATGTACCATAACTCCAAAGAACATCAGAAAACGTGGTATTTCAATTCAGGACTTTTATATCATATCTGAAATCAATATATTTATTTAGGTTCTTCATAAGTAAGGCAACACAAAAACACTACTACATTCAGTAAATTCCCAGTAGTGTGTTACACCGTTGGTATAATATGTACAAACCATATATACACATAGAATGCTACTGAAAATACAGTCAGCTCAGTCCATCACTCTCTTTTTTACAAATCCTGTTGTTGGTGATTCCTAACCCAAAACGGTGCCTGGGCGTCGACGTTTCGGTCTCTACTGTATAAATCACATCAAGACCATCATCAGGACTACTGTTGCACAAAACATTGAAAACGTATATCCTCTCAAGAATATTCTCTCTGAAGTATTCAAATTCCACTGTAGTTAACCACTATTGTAAATTAGTCCAACTTTCGCCCTTGATTTTAATCTAAGAGCGTACTTGAGAACGCGAGTCCAAAATTCGACTCCGTGTGCAAAAAGTATTACTCGTATGCACCGCCATAGACGGGACCCATCCTCGTCACTTTCACTGACGCGAAGTGAAAGTGACGAGGATGGGTCCCGTCTATGGCGGTGCATACGAGTAATACTTTTTGCACACGGAGTCGAATTTTGGACTCGCGTTCTCAAGTACGCTCTTAGATTAAAATCAAGGGCGAAAGTTGGACTAATTTACAATAGTGGTTAACTACAGTGGAATTTGAATACTTCAGAGAGAATATTCTTGAGAGGATATACGTTTTCAATGTTTTGTGCAACAGTAGTCCTGATGATGGTCTTGATGTGATTTATACAGTAGAGACCGAAACGTCGACGCCCAGGCACCGTTTTGGGTTAGGAATCACCAACAACAGGATTTGTAAAAAAGAGAGTGATGGACTGAGCTGACTGTATTTTCAGTAGCATTCTATGTGTATATATGGTTTGTACATATTATACCAACGGTGTAACACACTACTGGGAATTTACTGAATGTAGTAGTGTTTTTGTGTTGCCTTACTTATGAAGAACCTAAATAAATATATTGATTTCAGATATGATATAAAAGTCCTGAATTGAAATACCACGTTTTCTGATGTTCTTTGGAGTTATGGTACATAGATATGACATGTGAAAAAGATTCAATAAGATAAAATAATACCTCAAGGCGCAATTTTTCTATGAATGTTAATTACCCAGTTCCTTGGGGAATATTGGGTTGCCCTCCTCTAGCAACTGCTATTAGATGAGGCAGAACCAGCACCACCAAATAAGTATGTGAGGTTTCTTTTACGTGCTTGTGTCTGTCCGATTTTTACAGTTCCCCCTTTTTAACTGGCCCAAATTTTAAGCAATGTGTTAAAAAAGCATACTTTGAGCACCGCAAAAATACCTCTCAGATGCACCCCAAAACATGCAAAGTATTGTAAGTTAAGCTCAAGTAACAACAACTTCTGGTCTAGAGCCTTACCAGGGATGAATTATATCCCCTACTTATCGTTAATGGCTTACCCTTTTTAAATTAAGGACTTTGCACTTTAAATGTGACTCTTCCACAATGAGCGCCTGGCATCAAGACCTACCCACCTGCAGGTGCGACAATATTGCAACTCAAAGTATCAGCCACTTATTTTTGTTTTTCCACTTGTACCAGGAGCCAAGACTTTGATCCATGGCATCCTTTTTACGGAAGGCCAATGTGAGACAGTACTAGGAAGGGCTACTGTTTATGCAGGCACTAGGTTCTTCAAAGTTTGGTGTGCAGGACTCAATTGTATCAAATCAGAATTTCACATTAGGAGGGCTTATGAACCTTAAAAGATGCAGTTTCTGTATGATTCAGCTACAGTCAACGATTTTTAATCTGATGAAATGTTATGAATTGTACTGAATATCCTTGATTTTATGTGACTCAGTGATATGTTTTTATTTACCATATTTTTATAACTATGTGATCTGCCTTTTGTGTGCTTTTATTGCCTCTCGCTGAATACAATTTATCTTGACTTGACTTGATACCACACTTTTATGATTGGAAAGGTTCACATGTCCGCCTTGATGATTTACTAGAGGCAATAAAGTAGCTGCAGAGTGGTGAAGTATCTGGGCCTGATGAAATTTTAATTAGATTTTATGAAGCTTATGCTGATTTAATAAGCCCCCTCCTACTTAAGGAGTATGAAGAAGCAATTCTGGAATGGTGACTTCCCACATTGACATGAGAGGACGTGTGGGCAGTACTTCTCAAACCCGACAGATCAGAAGAATGCTGGGCATCATAAAGACTACTGTAATTGCTTTACATTAACAATATGGTATTTGCAAAAGTCCTAGTTAGTAGGTTAAAACCACTTATGTCAGGTCTGGTACTTCCAGACCAGACTAATTTTATACCCAGCCACCCAACATTGTTACATTAAATATTCTCCTAGCAGTGGTACATCATTTAGACCCTCAATTACTAGCATAGTCACTTCTTGGCATTAAAAAAGTATTTGGCTCTCTGGAATAACCATATTTGTTTCAGGTATTAACTAAAATGGGCCTGGTTACGCATTTTATTAAAATTAACATGTGCCGTAGGAACCCCTTGGCCAGAGTGTTTATCAATGGGCAGTGGCATCAGACAGTGTTGCCCTCTATCACCACTCTTATTTGACATTTCTGTGGAACCCTTGACCTTTGTGTACAGACAGCTGCATGCACATAGAGTAATTTACATAGGTGGCAGGCCATTGGTTGTATACCTGTACATGGGCAATGTCCTTCTGTATATACAGAACACAACCGGAAACATGAATCCAATTGTTCAAGAAACTGACTGATTCAGTGTTATCTCTGGACTAAAAATTAATTGTGCAAACCGAAGTAGCCAGAGGGTCATGTTTTCTTCATTTGGCATGGACATGTCCATACATAGCTACGTTTTGGGGGGTAATTGATGACTGCACTGTACAAGATGAGATAAATCCTTGTGCTTTCGTTCCTAATATTGGCATTATTAGGCTTGAGGATTTGTAGCCATGGCTCTACTTTTGGCAAAGTGTGAAACTGCAGTGTGACAGATGAAAGGTCCAACAGCTACACCTACACTTAAAAAATGGAAACAAGACTTAAGTTATTAAAGTGATTAGATGGTCCTCTTTAAGGACTGATCCACCCAGTGGCAAGATCGTGAGACTTCAAGGATGCACTGAGATTATAACCTTTTTTTTGTTTTTACAAAATTCTTTATTGGTTTTTGCACAAGTAGAAAAAGAAACAAAAAACCATAATAGTGACAATTCAGAAGTGCCACTCGCAAACGATATCACATCAAACAAAATTAACAAATGTGAACAATGGAGTCACAATAGCCTAAAGCGAACATAAGGAGATCATAGACTGAGCGCTGAACCTTTTCAGACACTCACCCCCAGTCACAGATCTGGATTGAATCTATCATCGTTCTTTGGCTAACTTCGACCACCCCAGTTCATACCACAAAACCAGTCCCAGGATGCTTGTTTCCGGTCCAGGGAAGACCCGGCTTGGCAGTTCGGGCTGGACTGTTCCCAGGAGGAACAGGGTCAAGACTGATATGCACATGGCTGGGTCTGAGCTGAGGTAGGAAAGTGAGCTAAAGAATGATGATAGATTCAACCCAGATCTGTGACGGAGTGAGTGTCTGAAAAGTTTCCGTGCTCAGTCAGTCATTTCCTTGTGTTTGTCATAATAGTCTAGACATGTCACACCTCCAATCTCCAGTGTGGTAGCATGTCATAATGAAGAAGGCCCCGGCATTGACATGGGTGGCAGTATGGTGTATCGTGGCAATAGTCCCTGGGGGTACAGCAGGATTTGGAAGGACACCCAGGAACGTGTGCACACCAGTATAGGCTAATCCACACATGGAGATATAAGAAGGTCCTGCAGGCCAGTGCCAGTGGTCCCTCCGGGCCAGGATAACAATTCTGGGGTGCCTGAGATCCTCACGCACGGTTGTAAGGGGCAGTGTTGGTGTGGCTATATTACCTATGTGGAGTCCTCATAGGGGCATGGTCCCGCTATCTCATGTGCTGGCATGGCTCATCATATGAGTTGTAGGATGGGACTGAAGGACCTAGTGTAGTGGTCAGGGTTAAGGGTGGACGTGCGTACTTTTTTGCCTCCAAGTTTCTGATATAGGTATCCCAGCACCCGTCTCTAGCATTTCCCCCTCCATGTCTATGTGCCACTGCAAGGACATCCAGGTCAGCTTTCGACCATTTGAGCATTGTGGAGAGCCAAAAGGGTGTATCGGTGGCTGTATGAGCCTTCCAGAACATGATGATTTGCCGTTTGAAGAGTATTATGGCTAGGTCAAGGAATCCATGAAAGTACTTATATCTCTTAGTCTTGAGTCTAAGATCGAGTAGGCTTGATTCCAGGATCTGCAGGACCAAGTGCTCTAGCACAGTGGAAGTAATTCAGTGACTTCTCCCCAGGGCTGCTCCATAACCCGGTGCTCTCAGACCATGTGGTCAAATACCTTCCTCATCTGCTCTACATCTGGGGCATGCAGAAGATGCTGTAGGAAACAGGTGCTTGATGCATTTCGGTGTGAGGTGTCCCTGATGCAAATAGTTAAATTGTGTGTAATAGAAGTGTGGATTAAGTGAAGCCTCCTTTACATATTATAACACCTGGGTCCAGAGACTGTCTGTGAATTGCATCTCAAGGTCCGCCATTTATCGGTCTTTAGCCCTGTGATACGACTCACAATGGGACGAGTGCAATGCAACATTAAGGGCCATAATATTTTTCTTTGGGACAGGATTGCGTGCAGTGGTGGTGTAGTGCAGTGATCCCATACTGTCCGGCATGATATATCAGGAAATGGCCTGCGACAATGCCATACGTGTCCATAATCTCAAAAAGGGAATTCGTGCAGCCACCATGAAAATGTCACCCATTTGGTCAATCTCTGCCTCTCTCCAAGGCAACATGTTATGGTGTTGTTGGGTCACCTCCTGAAGTGCCAGCAACTGTCAAACTGGGATCAGTGGCGAGTATGGAGGATGGGACCCGTTGCCTTGCTCGTATGCCACATGTACTATCTTTATTTGATGCGTCTCATGTAGTGAGAGAGCCCTGGGTTCCAACAGCCACATATATATGTGTTCACCTAAGGAGCCTGTGAATAGTTGCTCTCTCCAGGCAAGGGGCTGTGCCCAGCCAGCGCATCAGCCACTGCAGCTGAGCAGCTGCATAGTAAAACTCATAATTTGGACCACCCTCATGAAGCAGGGACTAGAGTATGAAGAGCACCACTCGTCTCCTGCCTGATCCCCATATCAGCTCAAGCAGGAGACCATGGAGGTCCTAAATGAAGTTCTTGGTGAGGGAAAGTGGTAACGCTGCAAAGAATACAGGAGTCATGGTAAGATAGCATTTTGGTGATTACCCGCCAGCCCAGCGGGGACAGCTACAAGGACAACCATAAGAGAGGGATTTACAGATGTAGTTTGGGGCCCTACCCATGTTACCGTTGCCCTCCACAAGTCCTTGTCCGAGTAGTTGATCTGTACACTCAAGTACTTCAGCATGTCAAGGTGCTATTCCAGGCCAAACCGTGGCAGGGCTCTCCTGTTGTGCTCATGAACTGGAGAGAGGTGGAACAGGCAAGACTTCGACCAATGCAATCTGAAGCCTGATACTATTCCAAATTCCTCCAGTGTCTCCATCAGGGCTGTGGCAGTGGCATCATACAGAAAGATAGGGTCATCATGTGTTTGTAAAGAGATGATGCGGTGCATGTCATGTACTTGGAGATCCCAAAGCTGCACTTCCAAGCTCTGGCAGCAGGCCAGGGGCTCCATGGTCAGGATACAAATCATTCAACAGGGATAAGAGCAACCCTCACTGGTGCAGCTATGTATGTCAAAGCTGTCAGATATCAACGGTATCCTCCTGACTCTTGCTTTCGGGTTCTTGTAGAGGGTGCATATCTAATTAAGGTACCCTGGCCTGAAGCTGATTTCCTCCAGAGTTGCCTAAAGGTAATCCCAACACTATTATGCCATACTCCTTATCTAAGTCAAGCGACACCACTAACTATTCCCCCGTCTCACTCAAGGCAGGTTTCATCAGATGAAGTGGTCGTCATATGTTGAGAAAAGAATTGCATTCTGGAATAAACCCATATTGATCTACTTGTGCTAGGGTGTTAGAAACACCCAATTAGCCAGGCCCTTCCCTAATATCTTATAGTCTATATTTAATAGGGAGAACGGCCAATATGAGGGGACTTCGGGGGAGATCCTGGCCTGGTTTTGAAACCTCTATCAGCATCTCATGGAGCGAGTCTGGGAGCTGACCCTTCTTTCTTGCTTACTTAAAAACTTCCAAGAGAATCTGGGAAAGGAGTGCACTGAAGGAAGCATAATATTCTAGTGTGACTCTATCCGTACATAGAGTTTTATTTCATGCAAATTGGGTGATAGCCACCCGTATCACATCAATTTGAAGGGGTTCATCCAGTTCAGCTCATTAGAGTGGAATCAATCAGGGTAACAGTAGCCCGTGAAGAAACCCTTTGATTCGGTTAACGGGGGCTGTCTACAGCTGCATACAGGGAGTGATAGGACTTTGCAAAAGCGGCAATAATGGCCACTTGTGTATTAACCACCATGCCACCCCCAACTTGATTGCTCCTACTGATAGGTATGCGTGGCACTCTTTAACAAGCCATGCCAATAGCCTGTCCGAACGCTCCCCTCCGCATGGAGAAGGGCAAGGCAGTGACTATAGTCATGTTTCCCCTACGGCGCATCTAGATCCCTGTGACTCTTTCTCAGCTGCTTGTGTTTTTCCGTCCCATCATCCCACCATGACACCTTGGTCTCAAATAGTGTCAATTCCCACTCCATGTCCAGAAGCTTCGTGTGCAGGGCCTTACGTACCCCCTGACGTAGTGGCAATGCATTGCCTTCTGATGACCACCTTGTGGAAATCCCACTTCAGCACCCTGGAGGGGGTGGTGCCAGCGTTAAGTTCGAAATATTGAGTAATTTGTATTGAAAGGGCCTCCCTGAAGGGGGCTTCTGAAGTACCTTGGTCTGGAACCTCCAGGGCTGTAATGTCATCAGCAGTGGGCAGTGATCTGAGAGGGTGCGCACCAAGGACTCTGTCACAGTTATCTACATGCCCAATGGTTCATTGCAGAGAAAAAGATCAAGTTTAGCTTGGAGGTCATGGACCAGGCAATAAAACAAGCCACTGGTGTCCAGATGGTGCAAGCGCCACATATCGAACACGCTCTTGTTACCCATTGAGCCCTGAAAGTATTGTGACACCCTGACACACATAGCACTGTTCAGCGGAGGGGTGGAGCAGCCCTGGGCAACATCTGGAACACAATTAAAGTTGCTGCCTGATGTGCTTGGATTGTGTGGGTCCCGGAAAATAGCTGGGGTGAAGAGCCCTAAAAAAGTAGAGTGAATAGTGTTGGGGGCATAAACAACCACCAGCATGTGGGGAGCACCATCCATTTGTCATTCCACCACCTACTACCTATCCTCAGTGTCAACTCTGTGCATGTCTTTCACAATTGGTACCCTCGGGGCAATCTATCTCATGACCCCTTATGCATATAGGATGCTGTTGTGCTATACACCTGCCCCCTCCATTTTGCATGGACTTTTTGTAAGTCTGCCTGTGTCAAATGCAGCTCCAGCAAAAAGCTATGTGTGTGCAACGCCGATAAGATATATATGAACCCAGTACATTTCTGTGGTAGTGGCCATGCCCTTGACATTCCAGGTCAGCAAGTTATAGTGTGGGGTCATATGGCCTGTAGGTGTGCCAATCGAGTTTGGTGGTAAGTAGTGATGCATCACATTCCATAATTCCCATTTCCCAAAACTCCAGTGTGAAGGAAACCCCAAACTCCCAATCAATTATAAAGAGACCAGTGGAGTACAGGGCCATGTCACAGAATTATATGTAGAAAACTTCATCTGTGCCTCAAAAGAAAACACAAGATTTGTAACTCCCCTGACCAGGACTCCCCAGAGTGACTAGCCATAACAATCCAACAAATGTACAACAACCAAAGAGAAATGTGTAATAAAATACATGTCCTGTTTGGAGAGGTCAGGGCTCACGGATACAATGGTCCTCTTCAACGATCTGGGCGTCCAATCCTCTCTCATAAGGTTCCAAGGTGTCTCCAAAAGTTACTGGTGAGCAGTCCACACCACTTATCACACAGTAAAGACCAAACCCCCGCGCTTCATAGCAGGTTATCCACCAGTCATGGCGTCAACTCCTGTGCCTGGGAGTACTCCCTATCAGAGGCAATTGTCGTGTAGTTCCTACAACCCTATATAGGATCTATGCATTTAGATAACATAAACTAAGGGACTGGTGTCCAGACTGATTCTAGGAACCTTTAATATCAAAGAGGGAGGGAAGAGGAAATGGAGTCCATTCAGTTCCCCTACGCGAGTAATTGATAATCAAAAAGAGAATGGACACTGGTATCTGCAAAAACCAAATAGTTTTTTTATCGAGAACCCTCATAGACTTCCTGGAATCGTGTCGTAGCGGTATATCTTTTTTCCGCCCCCTCAGGAGTCATGGCATAGTCATTGGGTTAACGATTAACGTGCAGGGTGCCTGCCTCACCAGAGGCTACTTCTGGTATTTACAGAAGTGTCCAGAAATGAAAAGTGGGTAGAAAAACTGTTAAAATTAATGAATAGATCAAAAAAGTGAACTTTATTTACAAAGACTAATCACTAAGCTTAAAAACCATTGTGATATACTGGTAGTCGAGTTATTGAACTACTATATCGTTTTCAAAAAAGTGTCGACATGTTTCAGCTCTCGGGGCCCTACAGGGTCAGGGGAGCTTTCGTCAGGACAAGGACAAGAAACAAACATAAATGAAATTACACACACTATTTGTGTGGTACGAATGCTGATGGCATGGAATTTCCAAGCTGTATTGAAAGAAAAAAGAGAAAACACCAACAATTCGTGAGTTGGGTAGTGTGTGAGGTACGGCACTCTCGGGCACACATTATGTACAGCGCATAATTAATGCTATAACAGATTATTCTAATTGTAGAAGTAATCTAGAAAAAGGTTTAAAATAGAGGAGAAACTAACAGGTCCAAGATAAGTATGGGGAGTGGGAACAGCCAAATCGCCGTCAGGTTATCAAGGTCTTAGAGACGGGTATCATGCAGAAGTCTTTACATGGTGACCAGGTGGGAGCAGAACATGGATTAATGATCATGATTCATATCTCTGCTCATAAGACCACATCATACATCCTGCAGAAGGTGTTTGTCATACACGTATCCTAATGATACCCAGTCATTCATCAAGGTGTACCTTTTTGATTGAGTTATACGGCATCAACAGGGACTGGGAGTCGCTCCTGGAGTTTCACTAGGAGGGAGACAACAGAGGGTCTGTAGTAATTAGTAGAGGCGTTCTTACCTGGATAGCTGTATGGAAGTATCAGGAAACGCCATTCTTACCCATGCGGCCCGGATTTCGTGCCTAGTGCTGACTCTGCCCCTGGATCACGGTAGGTCAGAGCTCACTGCACTTATATACTGGTCGTAGACACTAAAAAAGGACTACTGGTCGGACATGTAAATGACATTCTAAGATGGTGGACTCACTGATGGAGTATTGAAGTACAATTAACTAAACTGATGCCAAGGGATGTGGTCATTCATACCTATTACGTCAGATCTCAAACGGTCAACCCATCTCTGTTCTTTGTTGAACAAGACTTGTTCTGCATTGTGATCCTTACAGTCGAGCATTTCCAGAACTGTCCATTTAAGATCATCACACGTATGGCCAGCTTCTACGAAATGGGCACAAAGTTTGGTCGTGTTCTTTTTCAGCCTCACATTGCTCCGATGTTCTCCTATACGGAGTTTGACTTTGCGGCAGGTCATGCCGATGTATTGTTTTTGGCAGGGACATGTGATCAGGTAAATCACGTGTGAGGAGTTACAATTCGTATGACTCCTTTGTGTCCAAAGTAATTTGTCATTCAGTTGGAGAGTTTTTGTACAAGTGGTGAATTTGCAGACCCCACATGTGCCACAAGGGTAATGTCCGGTCACTGGAGTCATGTTGATGTCTCTGATATTAGACCTGGGTGTTGGTTTTTTCGGTCTTGTGTGAACCAGAACGTCTTTTATATTTTTCGTTCTTCTGTTAGCAAACCTTGGTTTAGGCCAGTTTAGGTTACCAGAGGTGAGTATTTGCCATTTCTTCTTGATGAGTTTTTGGACTTCATAGGTGACTGGGCAGTAGGTTGTTACGCAGGTTACGAGATCTTTCACTGGTTCTTTAGTCGCACTTTGTAGTAGACAATCTCTCGGCTGGTATTTGGCTCGTTTTGCGCACTTCTTTATTATTGCCGGAGTGTAGTTCCTTTTCCTCAGTTTTTGGCTCAGTTCTGCTGCTTGTTGTTTGTAGTCAATTGTTTTACTACAGTTACGTTTGGGTCTCAGAAATTGGCTGTACGGAAGGTTGTCTCGTAATGGCCGGGGGTGGTAACTGTCGTATGATAGCAGGCAGTTCTTGGCCGTTGGCTTCGTGTAGGTTTTAGTTTCAAGTTTGCCATTTTCTGAAAAAATGGTTAGATCCAGGAAGTCAATTGTAGTTCTGCTGGATGTGAAGGTAAATTTTAGCCAGGGGTCTCTGCCATTAAGCCAGTCTATGAAGATGGTTAGATCCGATTGTGTGTCCCATAATAGTATGACATCGTCAATGTAGCGTTTCCAATATTTTATATTGGGAAAGTAGGGATTGGTGTTGTTCAGGATGCATTCCTCTTCTAAGCGGCTCACATAGAGTCCAGCTACTGAGGGCGCAAACGCACTCCCCATGGAGGTCCCATGGCATTGGAGAAATAATTGCCCATTGTACTCAAAGTAGTTCTCTTGTAATGCTAGTCTGCAACATTCCAGAATAAAGTGACGTGGGGTTTTGTATTTCCAATCTTGCTTGAAAAGGAGGTCCTCCAACATTTTGAGCGTATCTTCTTGTGGTAGACTGGTGTAAAGGGATTCTACATCCAGTCCCACTAGTAGCATGCTGCTTTGGTCATATTCTACACTTGATATCTGGCCCAGTAGGTCTCTCGTGTCCTTAAGATATGTAGATGTGGGGGAGGAGCCAAGATGGCGACCGGAGCGGACCTGTAGGCTCCCGGCTCCGCCAGCCTGCTACCGCCGCGCCGTGATCCTGGCATGAATCCTGATGCACTTCGATAACAGCTGAAAGACGGCGCGGCGCTGATCCCGGCGGTGTGCTCCTGGACTCTAGACTTGCCCGGCGGCCGGAGATATCCGCGGTAATGCCCGCAGCCCTGGGAGCCCGTCTGCGCAGCAACCCTTTGTCGTCCCCCGGAGACCTGATGACGGCGGGGAGACCTGAGCGGCGCTGACGACTTGACACCGGTGGGGACTTCACGAGGCACCGTTTGTACAGCGACGACCACGGCGATTTCAGAGGGAGGCCAGGTGCGAGCGCTCGTTGAGCGGGGGCACCCTATTGCAGCTGATCCTTTGTCTGGGGCAGGCGCGGGCGGAGAACGCAGCCCGGCCATGTTGGATGACCTGTGCTTGCCTGACCCCGCGCCTCGCTATCCCCTTGGTACGGGGCGCCTCTCCGAGCTGGGTGCTTCACTAGTGCCGAACCTTGCAATATTTTAGCCCCGCAAGGACGCCCGCCTGGGCCACGATTATCCTGTGATTTCCCCCGTACTTTCGCCGTGATGGCTTGATTGAGGCTCCGAGGAGTGGGGGGGGGCGTCTGTCCCTATCACTGCCCTGTGGGGCCCTGCCTGCGATGGGGTCCGATTCCCGAATGCCTTCCTTGGGAATTGAGAGCCGGGGGCTTCAGCCTGCAATATCCTTTAAATCCCTCCTGACTGCTTTGCACGATCTCCGCGCTGAAATGCGCCAAGGCTGCCAAGTGCTGTGGAACAAGATGGACGACATGGCGTCGTCGCTACGGCGAGACTACGATATACTGACCCCGCCGACTCTACCCCCACCTCTGCTTGCACCTCAGGGCAATACAGTGTCTCCTTCTGCCGACTTGGCGGAGGTGCCCGCTCCCAAATTTACTATCGCCCGAGATTGCCTGCCTGCTGCCTCTACCAGAGATACTTTGTTTCTTCTTTCACCGGAGAGTGCAACGTTGTTGAAATGCCCGTCGCGAGTGCCTTGGGACATATTTAACTCATCGTCGACCTCATTACCGGCCCCTGGGTGGTGTCTCCTGACTCTGACTTCGGAGACCTTGAACGCTCTGCAGTTTCCCAGGGTACCCACTACTATGGCTGAAGGAGGTATTGTTGGATCCCGACGGCCATTTTGTGGTTCTGCGACACTCTCGCTCTCTCTGCTGCCATATTGTTTCCCTGCTTTGCTGTGGCTTTGCCTGGTGGGCTTCCGACGTTCGGGACAGGGCTGATGACTTTTTTCTTATTGGCACTGACTGTCCGCCTGTTTGTGACCTCGGACTGGACTACTTGTTGAGGTGCTGATTGTGCATTCAGTGAGATATCTATCTATTTTGTATTGTATTCCTCTTCGGTGCGCTGAACTCTCCCTGCACCTCGTGTCGCAAGTATTGTATTGTATCATTTTTGGTCTCTCACCGGGGGGCGACTGTTGTTTTGCGGGCGGGTTGCTCGGGGGCGAAAGTTGCGGTTGGTGGCTACTGGGCCCGTACTGGACTAGCCAGGGGGGATCCGGACCGAAACACTAGCAGGATGTGGGGTTGTGGATGACTGGGAGTCCCGGGGTTCTGGTGTTGTAGTGGCTCCTCCCCGCTTCCTTTCTTTTTGGGAGTGGTAGATCAGCTCGTTCTTTTCTTCCTCCCTATATTCAAGTGTTATAGTATTTCACTTTTCGTTTTCTTCCTTTACTTTTACTACATTTCGGGTTCTTTATGGGGCGACAGGCACATTGTCGGGGGGGGTAGGCCGTAGCCTCCGCATTGGTGTAGGGTGGGGGGGTAGATTTATTTTTCTTATTTAGTTCTATGGGCCTTTTTCTCCCTTTTCTGCGCTTTCTTGTACTGTTTTCCTTTTTGGGTCTGTGATAGAGGATGGTTGGGAGTGGGTGGCGCTGGGAGTGGCATGAGCTTAGTTCCTGTCGTCTGCTTGTTTTTTTATTGTATCGCTACTCTGATGGGATACTTCACGCAATTGTTGCTATTATTTTTGCTGCCTACTCATTTGGGTTCTAATGTACGGGCTCGGATCTCCTTTGTACCTATCCTTTATCGTTTTCTGTTTAATTTGGAAAAATCTAAAAATTAACCTTCACTTCTCCTTCCCCCTGGCGACATAATTTTCAGTGTAAATGTTTTTAATTGTTGCTATATCTCCTGATGCCATTGGGGGGACCGTAATGTTGACACCTGCGCTCACACGTTTTGTGGCCGGCCGGATGGTTGTAGGCCCGTATTTGTCTTTCTGCAAGATGCGCAATAAAGGTTTTCAAAAATTTTAAAAAAAAAAAGATATGTAGATGTTTTCTGGACCAGGGGTTTCAGGTATTCATCTGCGAACTTCGACAATGGTTCCAATAGGGACCCTATTCCCGAGACAATCGGGCGTCCTGGAGGAGGGAGTCTGTTCTTGTGGGTTTTTGGCAGTGAATAGAAGAAAGGAGTTTTGGGATTCTTTGGTGTGAGATATTCAGCCTCTTTTTTCGATATCCAATTGTTTGATTCTGCCTCATGTACCATTATGGCAATTGTGTTGGTTAATCTTTCAGTGGGGTCAACGTCAAGGCGTTTATAGAAAGTTTCATTCATCAAGAGAGTTTGACACTGTTCATTATAGCCTTCTTTTGTGAGGATGACTACCCCGCCCCCCTTGTCTGCGGGCTTGATGATAATATCCTCATTGTCTCTGAGTTCAGATAGAGCTTTTTTCTCTCTCTTTGTCATGTTTTGATAGACGTTTTTTTTGTAATTTATTTCATCTATCCCTTTCATCACGGCTTGTTCGAATGCCTGGATCTCAACAGGTACTGCTGTAGTTGGAGGACTGAACTTGGATTTTCTCCTCAAGTTTGTATCCCCGTTTGTCCCTGGGTTTGTCGAGTTATTAAAAAATGCTTTTAATTTCAGTGTCCTGCAGAATTCAGAGACTTCACATTTAAGTTTGAACCGATCTGTTGTGGGAGTAGGGACGAAACCTAATCCTTTATTGAGGACATTTTTCTGGTCCTCCGTCAGGGATAGAGTAGTTAGATTCACAATTAGTGTGTCTTCTTGCTCGTGCTCGGTTGAGCTGACGCCATGCTCCTTGTTTGTACACTGGGCTGTTGGTCCTGCCACCTGAGGTTTTTCTTTTTGCCTCTCGAAATGTTTTGGCCTCTCCCTAAAAAAGGCTGTGCCTGGTGTTGGTTCGCATTTTCTGGCATATGTTGGTTGTCCATTTGGTGTTGCTGGTTGCCATTGGGATGAAATGGATTCATCCAACCGGCAAAGGGAGGCATATACGGAGGATAGTACGGCATTGGGTTTCCTTGGTAGAAGGGTGGTCTTTGCCATCTATTTCCACGTCTCGGGCGTTGGAATCTAAAATTATTCCGACCTCTCCTCGGTGTCGACCCATCAGAGCTTGTTTCTGAGCCGTCTGACGAAGTGCCCCCGGATGAATCAGCATCAGATCCGTGATTCGCGAAAACAAAGTCTTCTTTATTATCAATTACTCGCGTAGGGGAACTGAATGGACTCCATTTCCTCTTCCCTCCCTCTTTGATATTGAATGTATTAAGCAGCGCACAGCTGCGGGGATTACTACAGAACTAGTTACAGTACTATACTAGATTCTGTATTTTCTAAAAATGGAGAACAATATGGGTCTAAGTTTTTCGGGGAGCGACATCGATGAAATACTAGCAGGTCATTCTCTATTACAAAACCAAGAATTCATTGAAACCATAGCGCAAACTGATGAGTGGGACACCCTAACAAATAAAAAGCGAGAACAGATCCGAACCGCAATACATGGGATCATAATGACTGAATACCTCAGATCCAAATCCGCACCGAAAGGTTTATGGGTGACCAATGCGCCCAGAATCTTTTTACACGACCTAGCCTTCCGTCGTGATTGGTCTTCCATCTCATGGAAATGTACACTAGACTATTTAGTCTTAATAGTGAAAACAGCCAAGAGGCTATCTGACGCCCTTCTACAAGAAATAGAGGAGTGCGAGAACGAACTAAAAAAGAATATAAATCCCCAAGTGTACAAGAAACGCCTGGACGAAATCACAAAAGAAATGGATGAAATGCAAGAATACTTGACACAAAATAAACTCCAAAAACTATCGAAGGAACTAAAAAAATTTAGTCAAGAAAAAATGCACCCATATTCAAAAGAAGACTTTGTTTTCGCGAATCACGGATCTGATGCTGATTCATCCGGGGGCACTTCGTCAGACGGCTCAGAAACAAGCTCTGATGGGTCGACACCGAGGAGAGGTCGGAATAATTTTAGATTCCAACGCCCGAGACGTGGAAATAGATGGCAAAGACCACCCTTCTACCAAGGAAACCCAATGCCGTACTATCCTCCGTATATGCCTCCCTTTGCCGGTTGGATGAATCCATTTCATCCCAATGGCAACCAGCAACACCAAATGGACAACCAACATATGCCAGAAAATGCGAACCAACACCAGGCACAGCCTTTTTAGGGAGAGGCCAAAACATTTCGAGAGGCAAAAAGAAAAACTTCAGGTGGCAGGACCAACAGTCCAGTGTACAAACAAGGAGCATGGCGTCAGCTCAACCGAGCACGAGCAAGAAGACACACTAATTGTGAATCTAACTACTCTATCCCTGACGGAGGACCAGAAAAATGTCCTCAATAAAGGATTAGGTTTCGTCCCTACTCCCACAACAGATCGGTTCAAACTTAAATGTGAAGTCTCTGAATTCTGCAGGACACTGAAATTAAAAGCATTTTTTAATAACTCGACAAACCCAGGGACAAACGGGGATACAAACTTGAGGAGAAAATCCAAGTTCAGTCCTCCAACTACAGCAGTACCTGTTGAGATCCAGGTATTCGAACAAGCCGTGATGAAAGGGATAGATGAAATAAATTACAAAAAAAACGTCTATCAAAACATGACAAAGAGAGAGAAAAAAGCTCTATCTGAACTCAGAGACAATGAGGATATTATCATCAAGCCCGCAGACAAGGGGGGTGGGGTAGTCATCCTCACAAAAGAAGGCTATAATGAACAGTGTCAAACTCTCTTGATGAATGAAACTTTCTATAAACGCCTTGACGTTGACCCCACTGAAAGATTAACCAACACAATTGCCATAATGGTACATGAGGCAGAATCAAACAATTGGATATCGAAAAAAGAGGCTGAATATCTCACACCAAAGAATCCCAAAACTCCTTTCTTCTATTCACTGCCAAAAACCCACAAGAACAGACTCCCTCCTCCAGGACGCCCGATTGTCTCTGGAATAGGGTCCCTATTGGAACCATTGTCGAAGTTCGCAGATGAATACTTGAAACCCCTGGTCCAGAAAACATCTACATATCTTAAGGACACGAGAGACCTACTGGGCCAGATATCAAGTGTAGAATATGACCAAAGCAGCATGCTACTAGTGGGACTGGATGTAGAATCCCTTTACACCAGTCTACCACAAGAAGATACGCTCAAAATGTTGGAGGACCTCCTTTTCAAGCAAGATTGGAAATACAAAACCCCACGTCACTTTATTCTGGAATGTTGCAGACTAGCATTACAAGAGAACTACTTTGAGTACAATGGGCAATTATTTCTCCAATGCCATGGGACCTCCATGGGGAGTGCGTTTGCGCCCTCAGTAGCTGGACTCTATGTGAGCCGCTTAGAAGAGGAATGCATCCTGAACAACACCAATCCCTACTTTCCCAATATCAAATATTGGAAACGCTACATTGACGATGTCATACTATTATGGGACACACAATCGGATCTAACCATCTTCATAGACTGGCTTAATGGCAGAGACCCCTCTCTAAAATTTACCTTCACATCCAGCAGAACTACAATTGACTTCCTGGATCTAACCGTTTTTTCAGAAAATGGCAAACTTGAAACTAAAACCTACACGAAGCCAACGGCCAAGAACTGCCTGCTATCATACGACAGTTACCACCCCCGGCCATTACGAGACAACCTTCCGTACAGCCAATTTCTGAGACACAAACGTAACTGTAGTAAAACAATTGACTACAAACAACAAGCAGCAGAACTGAGCCAAAAACTGAGGAAAAGGAACTACACTCCGGCAATAATAAAGAAGTGCGCAAAACGAGCCAAATACCAGCCGAGAGATTGTCTACTACAAAGTGCGACTAAAGAACCAGTGAAAGATCTCGTAACCTGCGTAACAACCTACTGCCCAGCCACCTATGAAGTCCAAAAACTCATCAAGAAGAAATGCCAAATACTCACCTCTGGTAACCTAAACTGGCCTAAACCAAGGTTTGCTAACAGAAGAACGAAAAATATAAAAGACGTTCTGGTTCACACAAGACCGAAAAAAACAACACCCAGGTCTAATATCAGAGACATCAACATGACTCCAGTGACCGGACATTACCCTTGTGGCACATGTGGGGTCTGCAAATTCACCACTTGTACAAAAACTCTCCAACTGAATGACAAATTACTTTGGACACAAAGGAGTCATACGAATTGTAACTCCTCACACGTGATTTACCTGATCACATGTCCCTGCCAAAAACAATACATCGGCATGACCTGCCGCAAAGTCAAACTCCGTATAGGAGAACATCGGAGCAATGTGAGGCTGAAAAAGAACACGACCAAACTTTGTGCCCATTTCGTAGAAGCTGGCCATACGTGTGATGATTTTAAATGGACAGTTCTGGAAATGCTCGACTGTAAGGATCACAATGCAGAACAAGTCTTGTTCAACAAAGAACAGAGATGGGTTGACCGTTTGAGATCTGACGTAATAGGTATGAATGACCACATCCCTTGGCAGTTTAGTTAATTGTACTTCAATACTCCATCAGTGAGTCCACCATCTTAGAATGTCATTTACATGTCCGACCAGTAGTCCTTTTTTAGTGTCTACGACCAGTATATAAGTGCAGTGAGCTCTGACCTACCGTGATCCAGGGGCAGAGTCAGCACTAGGCACGAAATCCGGGCCGCATGGGTAAGAAAGGCGTTTCCTGATACTTCCATACAGCTATCCAGGTAAGAACGCCTCTACTAATTACTACAGACCCTCTGTTGTCTCCCTACTAGTGAAACTCCAGGAGCGACTCCCAGTCCCTGTTGATGCCGTATAACTCAATCAAAAAGGTACACCTTGATGAATGACTGGGTATCATTAGGATACGTGTATGACAAACACCTTCTGCAGGATGTATGATGTGGTCTTATGAGCAGAGATATGAATCATGATCATTAATCCATGTTCTGCTCCCACCTGGTCACCATGTAAAGACTTCTGCATGATACCCGTCTCTAAGACCTTGATAACCTGACGGCGATTTGGCTGTTCCCACTCCCCGTACTTATCTTGGACCTGTTAGTTTCTCCTCTATTTTAAACCTTTTTCTAGATTACTTCTACAATTAGAATAATCTGTTATAGCATTAATTATGCGCTGTACATAATGTGTGCCCGAGAGTGCCGTACCTCACACACTACCCAACTCACGAATTGTTGGTGTTTTCTCTTTTTTCTTTCAATACAGCTTGGAAATTCCATGCCATCAGCATTCGTACCACACAAATAGTGTGTGTAATTTCATTTATGTTTGTTTCTTGTCCTTGTCCTGACGAAAGCTCCCCTGACCCTGTAGGGCCCCGAGAGCTGAAACATGTCGACACTTTTTTGAAAACGATATAGTAGTTCAATAACTCGACTACCTGTATATCACAATGGTTTTTAAGCTTAGTGATTAGTCTTTGTAAATAAAGTTCACTTTTTTGATCTATTCTTTAATTTTAACAGTTTTTCTACCCACTTTTCATTTCTGGACACTTCTGTAAATACCAGAAGTAGCCTCTGGTGAGGCAGGCACCCTGCACGTTAATCGTTAACCCAATGACTATGCCATGACTCCTGAGGGGGCGGAAAAAAGATATACCGCTACGACACGATTCCAGGAAGTCTATGAGGGTTCTCGATAAAAAAACTATTTGGTTTTTGCAGATACCAGTGTCCATTCTCTTTTTGATTATCAATGATTCTAGGAACCCCCAAAGGATATGTTAGTCAGTAGACCAGCTAGCTCACAGAGCCACTATGAGCCCCTCTTACCAAGGATCGAACAGTTTCTGACAACTATTGAACATAACAACCCTGACCCCTCAGGGATCGTGGAAACAGTACAATACTTTTCACTCAGTCACTTGTGCTTACTTTGTCTCAGAGAGATACACAGTATAAACCGAAGGGAACGTTTTCAATAAGTATTTATTGAACCAGCATATTCTAGTATAGAATACGAGTGCTGCAACAACCATGGGACAGAAACCGTTATATAGGATTATGAGCTCCAGTAGAGTAAAGAAAATGTAGAATTCTACCATAGTGCTAAAACAATGACTATATGCAGGCATATAGATACATAACAGTCAAAATGCGTACTCCTACAATGTAGACCCTAACTATATGTACCTACGTTTAACTAGCATGTATGTAGGCTTATAGAGAAGAACCCCCTTAGGGTAGAGCCAACCTCATTACCTGATGTGGGAGAGTGAAGGACCCCATCTTGGTCTCGAGAAGGACACCCCCCGCAAGGAATGTAAGACCACTGTATGCTGTAGTGTCTGCATGCAGGGACCTCAGCGTCTCAAGTCAGCATGTCAGAATGGGAGTCTTTCTCCTCTGGTTTGCCCAGTGAAGATGTAGTGCTTATATACCTGAAAGGTACCCTCAGGGGTTCTACCTTGAAATATACAATGGGCATGTCGGGCAAGGATGACGATAGAAATGGCCCTTATACAGAGTTATTATGCAGAAGATGGTAATCCTGAGTTGATACAGAGAATCCTCATGCATAATACATGAGGCTAGTTTTCAGAGAAAACCACATAACAATCATGTAGCACCTAACTAGGTAAACGGTTATCGCCAGACCCATTTTGTAGAACAGTGGTAGGACAGATGTAGGTAAAAGGTCATGTAACTACCTAGGCCTATATTGGAGTACACTGCGATTCATAACAACATGGAGCTTTTAGTATCCGACGGTCAGAGACATGGTTTAACAGCAACACCTCAAAAGAGTTCTGGTCATATTTCAGCACCACTTGCCCTATCTCTGCTCGCTCCCTGGCCGTCTGTGCCGTGAAGGGGCAGCTCTGGGTCTCCCCCGCTCCTCCTGTGCCTCAGTTGCAATGTCAGCCATTTACTAACATTCCTGTCATCTGATGTGGGCTTCGCAATTCCCTTGGTGTGAAACCAGACTTATGCGTCTCCAGGAGTCAAGAAAGAATGGGTTCACTCATCATCCATCACCTCAAGTTTAACAGGATACAGACCAGCATACTTCAAGCCTAGCTTCTGGCTGAGTTGCTTGACCACAGTATGCAACTTGAGAAGATGCTGCATGTCCACAGTAAAATCTGCCCTCAAAGAGCCAAGGACCTTTCATCTGAAACAACGGCAGAATCAAGTCTCTGCCTCTATCATTAAGTTGTTTTGCACTTACAGGACACGTATAGGTCCCCGATGGTGGTGATCTCCCTGGTAGACAATGTGCTTTCTCCACAGTGAAAAATTTAGGAACATTGCCTGTCAGTACTGTGGACATCAGCCACTGTTTAATGAAGAGCTCCATACTCAGGCTCCCCCTAGCATTCCAGGAAGCTTGAAAAATGGACATCATTATGCTTTGAGAAGCCCTCCGCATCCTCCAATGTGGAGAGGTCATCTCCGCCCTCGTTTCCTTCAGATGGGTTTGGAGTTTCTGAAGTGTGGGTTGCATCGTGGGTAATGTGGATTCAACATTGTCTATACAGTCCACTAGTTTCCTGTGGTCCGTACAAAGCAGGTTCACATCCAGGGAGACTGCCTTGATCTTGGACTTCAGCGTGGCTTTTGTGTCCAAAATTGCCTGCAATATCTTTTCAAACTGTAAAGAGTAATTTTACAAAAGAATTGAGAGGTGCACTCGATAAAGTCAACAACACAAAAAGTTCATTGATTTTGTGAATCTTCTGTTCTTTCTTCAATGTGTTCTTTATTTTCTTTTAAAATACAAAGGCACAGCCAACGTGTTTCATTCCCTTTCGTGACTTGGGAATTTCGTCAGGGCTGCAAAAAGATTTTGACATGCATAAGCATTTTGTTTGCCTTGTGTTTGAATGTACATGTAAATGAAATTAGTCTAAATAACATACAAAATTAGATTAAAATGGACTAGAGAATACACCAATAGACCTAGTCATATTAAAATTACATGCCGAATGGCACGTTTGCCAAATCATTGTGGAGGCAAGTACACCCTCACCGGTACATTGCTGCCACAATGCAAATCCAAACCGTGTAACTTGGCATGAATTAATTTCACCGACCCGTGCCAATTGGGGAGAAAAGGCACCCGAAAAGACTTGTGCAATCGTGCCAAGTATAGTGCTTGCTAAAGATCAGAGGGATGAGTGTTGCAGAGTGTGTGGTCAGATTGACCGTGATCAATATATGAGTAAAGCGTCAGAGTAACAGTACTGTCACTGAAATCACCTCAGGGGGCATAGGGGATAGAATATGATCACAAGGATCCCCCACAAACACCACAATATGTATCCAAAAAGTTTTTGGTCTCACCATACAATGACTGATCATTCAAGTTCGATAGTCCGTAGTGTGATCGCACCTGCGAAGCTGGTGCTAAAGGATTGATAATCGCAATACGATCCCAAATATTCCTGAAATTGAGATGTGATGATATAATTTATTAGCGACAGTTCCGCCGTGGTTAGTCAGAAATCTTGAGACTGATTATGAACAAATATTTATCTACAAGTCGTGTTACAGATTGGGTAAAATGCGACCCAATTACATATAATACTTATAACTCGCTATACCTCACTATAGTGCAAATAGAAAGGGGAGCGAGATATGTTAAGATAACTCCAGAGTCCTAACAGCGCCTAACAGAGCCGAAGAGATGTCAATAATACAGGGAAAGTTATTCCCTCACAGACTGTCTGTTGATGCAAAGGAAAGGGAGTCATAAACTAGTTTGTTCCTGGATAGAGTTGACGTACAGTTCCAGGCGGAGTATCTGTTGTAGTGTCCTGAATTTTGCCGCAATGTTGAGTTGAAAAAGTCAACGAGTGTATATCCTGGCCCCCTGTATATAAAACATACACATGTGCCATATTACATCATGCGTGGAAAAAGTCAACGAGTGTATATCCTGGCCCCCTGTATATAAAACATACACATGTGCCATATTACATCAGATTCTTTTGAATAGATCGATGCATATTAACAAGTAATGCGTTTTGACAGAGGTATTTGTTATATAAAAAGCCCTCTAGGGTTTCAGTGGATGCTGTTGTTATACTGCCATTTCTACCAAGTGTGAAGACACATAATGAGTCCGACTCACCTCAAGTGAAGAGTATAAATACAAACTGTATATAAAGGTATATTACTATAGGTAATTTCTACTCTCAGAAAGAATTTATGTATAAACACTAATTGGTGGCCCATGACACTTTTTTATGAACGATATTCTCTACAGTGAGTGATACGATATTAATGGGGGGAAAAGGTGGATCACTGGAAGACAATATATTAACTGGTTCCCTCCTCCCTCTGGTGTAATCGGAGGTGGTTCAGTCTGTATCAACCTCCCCCCGCTATTAAAAACAGGCATATTCATTTCTTAAACTCGAAGCCCCCCGGAATGCTATATAATTGACTCTAGCTTGTCGATCCATAGTACCTTAGTAAATCGGCGTAGAGGAAGGGGAGACGGTATGCGCTGGATGACGAGTGGCGTCCAGACAAGTTACAACAGTATTCGTAGGGTACGGGACCTAAATGTAAATATACGGTCCAGCGTCACAAAAAGTAATAGCGTTTTAAAAGATAAAGTAAGTTCTAGTTCCCTGCGGTATGACGTACCTGTGATAGGGTCTCTGCAGTCCCCTGGTCCTCCCCATGGATTTCTGGAAGCAAAGTTTTGCCGGTCCCCGCCCTTTTTAAAAAGAAGTAAGCTGACCCCGGGATGCGGTCACGTGGTTCCTTCGACAGTAGAACTGAGTCGGGACCAGCTCAATGTTGGCCCGTGTCTTCAGTAGCGGCCATCTTTGAACGTGATAAATATATGAGATGCTCCACTGATATGTTCGTAAAATAGACGATAGATCAGCACCGATGTATACCAACATTTTCTAGATATTAAAAAGGAATATTTTCATCGTATATGCAGCGATATGCTATTAATTGGCCGTAATCCAAGAGAGGGCGGCCATGCCTGCTTATTTGAATAAAGCCGTTTCCATAAGGCCATATAGGTAAATAATGCAACTGTTTTAACAGAATATGTGGTTCAGTACTCAAATGGTGCTTATCATAGCGTTTTTTTCCAACTAGTTCTGGGAAGCATGAGTCAGTCATATGAAAGTCTAGAGAGGCCATGGCGGCCATCTTTAAAGGCGTGATTGGTACACGAAGGATATTGAAGTTCTGTTGTGGAGTGCGTGTGTCCTTTCCCCCAAAGTAAGATTGAGACAGTAGTGACAAAAGTAAGAAACCCAGTATCTGTTTTTCCCAAATTGCAGTGAAAACCATAGGAAATGTGATCAGAAACAGATTTTCAGTCTATATGCAAGTATCAGTGAAAAAACAGTGAAAAAGGAATAGGATCAAACAAAAAGGTATTTCAAAGCAAGATAAATACCCATATACTAAGTATATGCCACACATGTTCAAGAAACAATCTTGCATGGGGAAGTCAACAGTTCAGTGCGGTACAGACAATTGAAGGATCGTCAGTTTTAACACAGTTCTACTGTCGAAGGAACCACGTGACCGCATCCCGGGGTCAGCTTACTTCTTTTTAAAAATGGCGGGGACCGGCAAACCTTTGCTTCCAGAAATCCATGGGGAGGAGCAGGGGACTGCAGAGACCCTATCACAGGTACGTCATCCCGCAGGGAACTAGAACTTACTTTATCTTTTAAAACGCTATTACTTTTTGTGACACTGGACCGTATATTTACATTTAGGTCCCGCACCCTACGAATACTGTTGTAACTTGTCTGGACGCCACTCGTCATCCAGCGCATACCGTCCCCCCTTCCTCTACGCCGATTTACTAAGGTACTATGGACCGACAAGCTAGAGTCAATTATATAGCATTCCGGGGGCTTCGAGTTTAAGAAATGAATATGCCTGTTTTTAATAGCGGGGGGAGGTTGATACAGACTGAACCACCTCCGATTACACCAGTGGGAGGAGGGAACCGGTTAATATATTGTCTTCCAGTGATCCACCTTTTCCCCCCATTAATATCGTATCACTCACTGTAGAGATTATCGTTCATAAAAAAGTGTCATGGGCCACCAATTAGTGTTTATACATAAATTCTTTCTGAGAGTAGAAAATACCTATAGTAATATACCTTTATATACAGTTTGTATTTATACTCTTCACTTGAGGTGAGTCGGACTCATTATGTGTCTTCACAATTGGTAGAAATGGCAGTATAACAAAAGCATCCACTGAAACACTTGAGGGCTTTTTATATAACCAATACCTCTGGCAAAACGCATTACTTGTTAATATGCATCGATCTATTCAAAAGAGTCTGATGTAATATGGCACATGTGTATGTTTTATATACAGGGGGCCAGGATATACACTCGTTGACTTTTTCCACGCATGATGTAATATGGCACATGTGTATGTTTTATATACAGGGGCCCAGGATATACACTCGTTGACTTTTTCAACTCAACATTGCGGCAAAATTTGGGACACTACAACAGATACTCCACCTGGAACTGTACGTCAACTCTATCCAGGTACAAACTAGTTTATGACTCCCTTTCCTTTGCATCAACAGACAGTCTGTGAGGGAATAACTTTCCCTGTATTATTGACATCTCTTCGGCTCTGTTAGGCGCTGTTAGGACTCTGGAGTTATCTTAACATATCTCGCTCCCCTTTCTATTTGCACTATAGTGAGGTATAGCGAGTTATAAGTATTATATGTAATTGGGACGCATTTTACCCAATTTGTAATAGGACTTGTAGATAAATATTTGTTCATAATCAGTCTCAAGATTTCGTACTAACCATGGCGGAACTGTCGCCAATAAATTATATCATCACATCTCAATTTCAGGAATATTTGGGATCGTATTGCGATTATCAATCCTTTAGCACCAGCTTCGCAGGTGCGATCACACTACGGACTATCGAACTTGAATGATCAGTCATTGTATGGTGAGCCCAAAAACTTTTTGGATACATATCGTGGTGTTTGTGGGGGATCCTTGTGATCATATTCTATCCCCTATGCCCCCTGAGGTGATTTCAGTGACAGTACTGTTACTCTGACGCTTTACTCATATATTGATCACGGTCAATCTGACCACACACTCTGCGACACTCATCCCTCTGATCTTTAGCAAGCACTATACTTGGCACGATTACACAAGTCTTTTCGGGTGCCTTTTCTCCCCAATTGGCAGGGGTCGGTGAAATTAATTCATGCTAAGTTACACGGTTTGGATTTGCATTGTGGCAGCAATGTACCGGTGAAGGTGTGTACTTGCCTCCACATTGAGTTGGCAAACGTGCCATTTGGCATGTAATTTTAATATGACTAGGTCTATTGGTGTATTCTCTAGTCCATTTTAATCTAATTTTGTATGTTATTTAGACTAATGTCATTTACATGTACATTCAAACACAAGGCAAACAAAATGCTTATGCATGTCAAAATCTTTTTGCAGCCCTAACAAAATTCCCAAGGCACGAAAGGGAATGAAACGCGTTGGCTGTGCCTGTGTATTTTAAAAGAAAATAAAGAACACATTAAAGAAAGAACAGAAGATTCACAAAATCAATGAACTTTTTGTGTTGTTGACTTTATCGAGTGAACCTCTCAATTCTTTTGTAAAATTGCTCAGGCGGACATCCTTGGCAGCGGATGCTGAGAGTGGTTGCACCACTAGTTATTTGGAAACAGAAAAAGTTGATGTGCTAAACCTTGGTCTGCTGCTGTGTGCTTTGGTTTATTGTATAATTCTTGGGAATTGACTGTTTTGCACTCTCTTTTATTCGTAACAACTGTCTTTACTAGAATGCCTAACTTCGGAGATGGGAGGGAGGAAATGGCCTTCAAACTTTTTAGTTCCAATAGACCTAATGAGACACCGAATTCGGTTGAAACCAGTAAACCCAGTTTAAAGACCCTATTCCTCAAACTTGAGCGTTTGATAAATTTAGAATTATCACGCTGGTGGGATGGGGCTACCCTCACTCAATATCTATCCAACAAAAAAGTTCCTAGGGGACTGAGAATCCTGCTATTCCCAACATTTGAAGATCTAGGGGAGGATCTACTCAATGAGTCGGAGGGCAATTTAGAACAAGCCTCACAGGTCATGATGAAAATACTGATTCGTCATGCCCAAGAAAAGGGTGAAAAACTAATGGCCGAAATTGATGTCCTAATAACAGAAATAAATGGGTTAGAACCCAAAGACCTCATTGAAAAGAATTTTGCCATCCTAAAAAAAGTCATGGATGAACATCAAATCTATCTAAAGGAAAAGAAATTAAAAAAGATAAGGAGAGATGACAGGGACTATAGAGACGGACTAATATATACGTTGGCTAAGAAATTTGACCAGATTCATGGGGCAGATGAAAGAAAGAGATTACGTGAGGAAAGAGAGACAAGTGAAGATGCGCGATCTGAGAGTGGTGCTTCCACCGCATCTATAAACAGCACTAGGTCTAACTCTGTAACCGAGATCCCTTTAGGAGAAGGGGCCTCCTCTTTTCAGAAGGACCTGGCCAAAATACGTACGAGCAGTCGCCTACAACAAAAAAAGGACCAACCCAAACCCCTAAGGGTACCACCAAGACAAGGAGGGGCGGAAGGCGGGCAAAGGGCAGGTATAGAAACGGGAGCAATAGGCAAAGTAGGGACGGGAACCAAGCAGAAGTAATGCATTTGCCAATCCTCACCCAGGAAATTGTTGTCTCAGAATGTACTGCTGATTTAAAAATTGTCAACCTGTCAAATAAAGCTCTTTATGAAGACGAACTGGCTGTCCTGAGTAAAGGTCTCAGTTTTTGCCCAGCTCAAAATGGTGCTATGACCAATGTTCACATTGACCTTTTCAAATTTACCAGACTTTTGAAATTAAAAGACTTTTTCTCACGTCAAACACCGAGGGAATCCCCACAAAGAGGGACTAACTCACAAGTCCCACATTCGGTGGCTGATATCCGTACTGCCCTACTATTGTATAACTTGGATGAAGAACAGGAACAGGATATGACTACCATGTTGAGGGAGTTGGACATAGAACAGGACTACAGTATGGATAGCCAGCTTAGATGTAAGTCCACTTTTACACCTACCTTCAACTATCATCCAAGCATTGACACCTTTTATGAAAGGGTGTCTATGGATCTATACAAATTGGAGGACACAGGAGCACTCTCCAATATTCTTAACCACAACATTACCGCCAAACAACGACAAGCCCTTGAAAGACTCAAGGCTGACAAAACAATTGTTATTAAAGAGGCAGACAAGGGCGGTAATGTTGTGGTTATGAACTTTTGTGATTATATGACCGAAATTAACCGCCAACTCAGTGACACCAGTTGCTACAGACGTATTCCCAGCAATCCGACCAGTGGAGTAACTTGTATGATTACAGCTAAACTGATGGAATGGAAAGAGACTGGCCTCTTATCTGAGGATGAATTCAGATATCTTAGGGTGATAAAGCCAAAATACCCCTGCATATACATCTTGCCTAAAATTCATAAGGGGGGGCCTTCCCACCAGGACGCCCAATCATTTCCGGAATTGGGTCTCCGACTGAAAAAATCTCTGAATTCGTAGATCTACATCTACAGAAATATGTGGTGGCCCTCCCCTCATATATAAGGGACAGCAAAGATATCTTGGTCAAGTTGAATGACTATCAATGGTCTGACGAACTCTCCTTCGTCATATTTGACGTCGAGAGTTTATATACCTGCATACATAGAGACACCGGTACAGAGGCATTACAATCTTTCCTGGACAGGGAACCAGCTGACAAACATAACTTCAATAATATGCTACTAGACATGACTGACATAATTCTTAATAACAACAATTTTCTACATGATTCTGTCTGGTATCATCAGACCCGTGGTACCGCCATGGGTTCTAAGGCTGCGCCTTCGTATGCCTGCCTGTTCATGGGTCAATTCGAAAAGATGCATGCCTGGAACAAACGTGCCTCCCCCTGGACCGAACACATCGTGTTCTTGGGGAGGTACATTGACGACATCATTGTCTTCTGGTCTGGTTCAACGGAATCTCTACAACAATTTCACATGTATCTAAATAATAACGAATACAATGTAAAACTGATTATGACACATAACAAAGAAACTATCAACTTTCTTGACATTCGTTTTTATGTCAAGGAAGGTGTGGTACAAAGCAGTTTATACAGGAAGGAAACCTCATGCAATGCGGTATTGCATGCGGACAGTGCTCACCCACACTCAGTAATCAACAATATACCATATGGTGAGATGGTGAGGCTACGCAGAAATTGCAGCGAAGAAAATACCTATGCCCAAAATCTGGATATGGCAAAAACCAGATTTCTAAAGAGGGGCTACAACCAGAAAGTGGTAGACGTTGCCATTCAAAAAGCGAGGAATCTACGCAGGGAAGATACTTTACTGACCAAACCTCATGATACCTCCACTAAAAAGGATCATAATATCACCTTCACGACTCAATACAATTCTAACAGCAATAAGCTTCACAATGTACTTAGAAAACACTGGGATGTTTTTAAAAATGCCCCTGGTCTACAAGATCTTATACCAACGAGACCACTCATCTCGTAAAGGAAGGGGAGATCCCTTAGGGACAATTTATGTCAAAGCTATGTAACCACCCAACACAAATCATGGCTTCCACCCAAGCCTTTGGGTTTTTACACATGTGGGTCATGTATTGTCTGTGATTCAGGTTTAAATAAAATCACTGACTTCACATATAACACATCTAAGAATTACAAGATAAATAGCTTCATCAATTGTAACACCGCACACGTGGTCTACGTACTGGGATGCAGCTGTAACATTATCTATGTGGGGAGCACTGTCCACCCTTTAAAACTGCGAATTCAAGAACATCGGAGGGCAATTATTGGCAAAGACAAACGCTATCCATTGAGTTTACACTATGATGAAAAACATCCGGGGGACACCTCTTTTTGGTTTCATGGAATAGACCATGTACCACAGGACAAAAGAGGGGGTGACCGAGAACTGGCAGTCAGACAGAGGGAAGCCAAGTGGATTTGCTGCTTGCGAGCAACGCAAAAGGGGCACAATACTGATAAAGAGCTTCATTATTTTCTCGAATAAGACAATAATGCCACTGCCCCTGTTATATTCCCTATTCCCCACTTGAATTGATAACAAGAACTAAAAGTAAAAATAGTGGTGAAAATCTTGTGTAACCTGTATACACCTTTTGGATTAATTACAATTCCAGGGATAAGTGGAGGGCTGAGCCGAATTTAAATGGTTTTGTACTGTAAATGGTCTGGACAGACTTTCCCAATATGCAAATGTCCACTGTGTGTTAAAACTGACGATCCTTCAATTGTCTGTACCGCACTGAACTGTTGACTTCCCCATGCAAGATTGTTTCTTTAACATGTGTGGCATATACTTAGTATATGGTATTTATCTTGCTTTGAAATACCTTCTTGTTTGATCCTATTCCTTTTTCACTTTTTTTCACTGATACTTGCATATAGACTGAAAATCCGTTTCTGATCACATTTCCTATCGTTTTCACTGCAGTTTGGGAAAAACAGATACTGGGTTTCTTACTTTTGTCACTACTGTCTCAATCTTACTTTGGGGGAAAGGACACACCCACTCCACAACAGAACTTCAATATCCTTCGTGTACCAATCACGCCTTTAAAGATGGCCGCCATGGCCTCTCTAGACTTTCATAAAACTGACTCATGCTTCCCAGAACTAGTTGGACAAAAACGCTATGATCAGCACCATTTGAGTACTGAACCACATATTCTGTTAAAACAGTTGCATTATTTACCTATATGGCCTTATGGAAACGCCTTTATGCAAATAAGTAGGCATGGCCGCCCACTCTTGGATTACGGCCAATTAATAGCATATCGCTGCATATACGATGAAAATATTCCTTTTTAATATCTAGAAAATGTTGGTATACATCGGTGCTGATCTATCGTCTTTTTTACAAACATATCAGTGGAGCATCTCATATATTTATCACGTTCAAAGATGGCCGCTACTGAAGACACGGGCCAACATTGAGCTTGTCCCGACTCAGTTCTACTGTCGAAGGAACCACGTGCCTGCATCCCGGGGTCAGCTTACTTCTTTTTAAAAATGGCGGGGACCGGCAAAACTTCGCTTCCAGAAATCCATGGGGAGGAGCAAGGGACTGCAGAGACCCTATCACAGGTACGTCATACCGCAGGGAACTAGAACTTACTTTATCTTTTAAAACGCTATTACTTTTTGTGACACTGGACCGTATATTTACATTTAGGTCCCGCACCCTACGAATACTGTTGTAACTTGTCTGGACGCCACTCGTCATCCAGCGCATACCGTCCCCCCTTCCTCTACGCCGATTTACTAAGGTACTATGGACCGACAAGCTAGAGTCAATTATATAGAATTCCAGGGGGATTCGAGTTTAAGAAATGAATATGCCTGTTTTTAATAGCGGGGGTAGGTTGATACAGACTGAACCACCTCTGATTACACCAGTGGGAGGAGGGAACCAGTTAATATATTGTCTTCCAGTGATCCACCTTTTCCCCCCGATTAATATCATATCACTCACTGTAGAGAATATCGTTCATAAAAAAGTGTCATGGGCCACCAATTAGTGTTTATACATAAATTCTTTCTGAGAGTAGAAAATACCTATAGTCAAATACCTTTATATACAGTTTGTATTTATACTCTTCACTTGAGGTGAGTCGGACTCATTATGTGTCTTCACACTTGGAAGAAATAGCAGTATAACAACAGCATCCACTGAAACCCTAGAGGGATTTTTATATAACCAATACCTCTGGCAAAACGCATTACTTGTTAATATGCATCGATCTATTCAAAAGAGTCTGATGTAATATGGCACATGTGTATGTTTTATATATAGGGGGCCAGCATATACACTCGTTGACTTTTCAACTCAACATTGCGGCAAAATTTGGGACACTACAACAGATACTCCGCCTTGAACTGTACGTCAACTCTATCCAGGTACAAACTAATTTATGACTCCCTTTCCTTTGCATCAACAGACAGTCTGTGAGGGAATAACTTTCCCTGTATTATTGGCATCTCTTCGGCTCTGTTAGGCGCTGTTAGGACTCTGGAGTTATCTTAACATATCTCGCTCCCCTTTCTATTTGCACTATAGTGAGGTATAGCGAGTTATAAGTATTATATGTAATTGGGACGCATTTTACTCAATCTGTAACACGACTTGTAGATAAATATTTGTTCATAATCAGTCTCAAGATTTCGTACTAACCACGGCGGAACTGTCGCCAATAAATTATATCATGACATCTCAATTTCAGGAATATTTGGGATCGTGTTGCGATTATCAATCCTTTAGCACCAGCTTCGCAGGTGTGATCACACTACGGACTATCGAACTTGAATGATCAGCCATTGTATGGTGAGCCCAAAAACTTTTTGGATACATATCGTGGTGTTTGTGGGGGATCCTTGTGATCATATTCTATCCCCTATGCCGTCCGAGGTGATTTCAGTGACAGTACTGTTACTCTGACGCTTTACTCATATATTGATCACGGTCAATCTGACCACACACTCTGCAACACTCATCCCTCTGATCTTTAGCAAGCACTATACTTGGCACGATTACACAAGTCTTTTCGGGTGCCTTTTCTCCCCAATTGGCACGGGTCGGTGAAATTAATTCATGCTAAGTTACACGGTTTGGATTTGCATTGTGGCAGCAATGTACCGGTGAGGGTGTACTTGCCTCCACAATGAGTTGGCAAACGTGCCATTCGGCATGTAATTTTAATATGACTAGGTCTATTGGTGTATTCTCTAGTCCTTTTTAATCTAATTTTGTATGTTATTTAGACTAATTTCATTTACATGTACATTCAAACACAAGGCAAACAAAATGCTTATGCATGTCAAAATCTTTTTGCAGCCCTGACGAAATTCCCAAGTCACGAAAGGGAATGAAACACGTTGGCTGTGCCTTTGTATTTTAAAAGAAAATAAAGAACACATTGAAGAAAGAACAGAAGATTCACAAAATCAATGAACTTTTTGTGTTGTTGACTTTATCGAGTGCACCTCTCAATTCTTTTGTAAAATTGCTCTGGCGGACATCCTTGGCAGCGAATGGTGAGAGTGGTTGCACCACTAGTTATTTGGAAACAGAAAAAGTTGATGTGCTAAACCTTGGTCTGCTGCTGTGTGCTTTGGTTTATTGTACAAACTGTAAAGAGTGACTGCGGGGAGTGGCCCAGAGTGCCGACTCTATTATCGGGAGAGGCGGAAGGCCTGCTGCATCCCCAATTCCTGAGGTAGGGTTCTTAGCAGATTTCGGCTTTCGGCTTCACCATCCAACCCACATTGGTATCAACCCAAGTGGATGCTCCAGCAGGTTCTAGACAGTTGGCCATCACCCCTGACTCTCCACCAGGTTTGAGTCGAGGGTAAGTGCAGTGCAATTCTGGAGCTGCACGTGTGTTAGAATAGAAATATTCATGTTTGCTCATTGCCCTATGTAAGCTAATATTTGCAGCACCATTTTCTATTCAGGCACCATTTTGAATCATGATCAAAACAAGTCCTTTGCTACTTCTGAGAAAAGGCCTCTGTTAGGTTTCATTTCTGCAGTTTTGGGGTTTAGCTTCACTAATGAATAGACTGTTCATATTAGTGCATACCTTGCTTACTAGATAGAGGCCTCTCCCACTTGTCTGGTGACGGGTGCAGGGTGAAACGACCTTGGGTTGTATAAGGTGGTGTGGGATATGAGAACCAAAAATTATTTTTTGTATTTCACTGTCCAACTGCACCCGCCTGGAAAATGTCACTGTGGGCGTGCCTTTGCCCAGTCATGAAACCTACATAATGCATCTTTATTCTTGTTGATTTCAGTCCCTCTGCAGCACTCCTAGTGACTGGGCAGACTGGGCTCCCCTCTGGGTGTATATGAATAATCAGTTATTGATTTGTATTCGCTACTGTCTGACAGACTCTTCATTTAGTATGGAAGGCTGAGAGGTGGACATTAGTGGCCCGGGTGACCATAATTGGGCCACTTCCTTCACGTGGTGTCTGTCACACCCCCTCATAGGAACTGAATGTAAAAGCTTGTGGAATATTATCAAAAATGCAATCAAATAATATAATCTGCTATCAATTAAAAGGCAACTTTAGGTAGTCAATGGCTAAAGGGTAACCCATGAAAAGTAGAGGATTCAAGATACTACAGCCCATGCAAAAGCTGTAATATTTGGTATCCCCATAGTAAGAGATGTTAGAAAACTCAAGAAAGGGTGCCAGTTGGCAGAATAATACTGTTCTTCCCAATCCAACTTAAGGCCATGTCCAATTGGACCCAGGTAATTTATAAACGTTGATGATACAAAATAATATAGTTGGTATGGGTCATTAAATCTGCTTTTTCCCAAAGGAACCAGATGTGAAAGTTTGCAGAATGAATTCAAAAATGTGAACAGAGACTGTAATCTGGTATCAAGCCAAAAGGCATCTACAGTTGGTCAATGGCTAAAAGGTAACCCTTGAAAAGTAGGGGATCCAAGATACTATAGCAACGCATGAGCCCTAATATGTAGTTTCCCCATGGTACAAGTTGTTAAAAAACTTACGAAGGGTGCCAAATTGAATCCTAATAAGTTTTGACCCAAGAAACACTTGGACACCAAATAATATAGCCTGTATAGGCTACTATATTTGGTATTCCCTAAAGGAACCGGATGTAAAACCTTGTGGAATATTGTAAAAAATGTTTTAAAAAAAATACTGTAGTCAGCTGTCAAATAAAAGACAATTTCAAGTGGTCAATGGCTAAAGGGTAACCCATGAAATGTAGGTGTGACGTGGGGGACCCGGACACGGGGCCCCCTGGTATGCCTATTAATATTTCTCCTCTTTTTGCACAGCACACCGAGGCCTGGAACACCCCGGATGTCATCGGATGCCGGCCCGGCGTGGAGTCCTGGTATCCCTGCACCTTTAAGGGGGCGGAACCGTACTGGAGACACACCTTCCCTGCGGAGGTAAAACCCATCCCAGAATCCACGCAGGTGTGCGAGACACCCGGAGGCGGAGAAGGAGACTGGTGGCGAGAGTGGAGAGAGAGCGGAGCGGATTGGGCGGAGTGCGAGGACGAGGATCGGAGGACGGAGGCGGAGTGCGAGGAAGAAGATCGGAGGACGGAGGCGGAGTACGAGGACGAAGAGCGGAGGACGGAGGCGGAGTACGAGGACGGAGAGCGGAGGACGGAGACGGAGTGCGGGGAGGACGCCAGGAGGAAGGAGGCGGGATACGATCAGCGAGGACGAAGGTGGACGGAAGGAGAACATCAGGCGAGGAGGATTTCGGAGGAGGCTACGGGAGAGACGCCGGCCCCCACAAAGGAGGACGACCGTGACGACGACTACAGCGGCAAGCCGGGAGGCCAACGGGACCGCGCATCGCCCAGCCACACTTCCTCTGAAGTGTGGCTCGACCAGGTACGGTCAAGATTCAGCGGGTGGGCGGGTCATTAGACGAGGCAAGCCAACCTGAGGACACGAGAATCCCACTGCACAGCACCCCCCCCCCTATTTGCACTGGGACAGGTCACTTGTTCAGGGACACGGGTGTGCACGTGTGTGGTCCTCACCCCTTTTTCCCTGTGTGAACTTCACGAAGAGGTCGGAGTGACTCAGACCATTTCATTTCTCTTCCCTTTCGGTGTCCTGAGGCCCTCGAGACGGCGGAGAGACGGCCTACAACTCCCAGGAGGCAGTGGGAAAGACGACCCGGATCGGGAAGAAGCACCACGGAGGCAACAGATCCCCCCCTGCCTTTCTACCGAGTGCCTGTACAAAAACGTAGACACTATAAAATAATAAAACCTTCACTGCCTAGAAAACCTGTGTCACTGTCAACCAACCTTTTTGACAACCCTCCCGAAACCCCACAGTAGGGTATACAAGATATTACAGCAAAGCGTGAGCCATCATATTTGGTATATCATTGTAAAAGATGTTGGAGAGGAAAAGGAATGGTGCTTTTTGGCATATAAATACTGTGCTCACCCATAGCACATAAGACCATGTCAAATTGAATACTGGTAAGTTCTAACCCAAGAAACACAGGGGATACCAAATATTAAAGCCGATATAGGCCATTATATATGGTATACCCATCTAGAACCCGACATACAATCTTGTGGTGTAGTGTAGTTCCTATATTCCCAATAGGCTCTGCGCATTGGAATAATATATCCTTTAGATTTGACGTAGGACTTTTGTCTTCTAGGCCTCTATCAAATACATTAAACTTAATTGTGAGTGCCTGGTAGCTCAGAGGTCACTAGAAACTTTCTCGAATAAACAAGAAGGGATTTGTTTCTGACAACCGCATAAACATGACAACTTTGTTTCTCCGAGAATAAATGTATCTTCAGAGTCATGGAAACAATAGATAGATATTTTACTCAGTCAATCGTGCATGCAGAGGTGCAGAGAAATAGAGAGACGGGCATTTTCAATAAAAGGATTTATTGAACGGTCTTCTTTCTCATGCATGTAAAATGAACTGTTACAATCGTAATACTGGTTGCAAAGTATAATGTGTACAGTAGGAAGAGTATTATAAAGTAATACTGTAAAAGCACTGTATGGTTTCTAAACCATATAAAAATACTAGGCCTGGGCGGTAAATTTCGTTCCGCTCGCGGAATTTGCGGAATTTGGGTAACTTTGCGTTCCACAGAGAACGTGAAATTGCCCAAAATTCTGCGTTCCGTGACTTCACAAATATTTTTGCTTGTTCGCATTCTCAAAATGCGTGTTTGCGAGATATTCCCCCCGGAGCACGCAAACAGCGATTGTGAACATTAAAAAAGCATCGCGAACAAGTAATTCCGCATGTTCATGGAATTTCTGCGTGTTCGCCGAGATTTTTTACCGTTTCACGGAGATTTGCGTAACGCGATTATGCAAATTCCCCCCACCCCTAAAAAATACATACATAAATAACGAAGGCTAAAATTACTCAACTGGTGCTTCTAAAATACGCCTACCCCAATGTACCTAACCTACGTCTAGTACGTGGGAAGAAGTAAGTGTGATGTAGCATAGGTTTAGTTTTTTTTTGCCAAGAATCTATCCAAGATGTCTCTTAGGGTCTAATCAGCTCCGTACCTTGGTTTTAGAATGAAGGAGGTCTGGTATCTCTGTATCGGGACTCGATTTCACAAACACTCCGCGAGGGGAGCTTGGAAACACTGGAGCTGGATTCTCAGCAAGAGAGAGGACAGCTTCTTGATCAGTGAGTCAGCTGGAGGGTCGGCTTCCTTCGGCACTTGCTGTAGCGAGTTGCGTCGGGCAAGTAGATAGTCGGGCTGCTCCTGAACCACCGCGTGTTTGCTAGTGCAAGTGTAGGCATATTTATGCCTTGAAGGTGCCTAGTTTGACGTAAAGTCGGGCATAATAACGTCATCAAAGAATCCCAAGGGAATGGTAGTTCTTTGAAAACTCCATGAGTTCTTGGACAAATCAATAGTCAAGCAAGGGGAGGTCCCTGGCTGCTTAAGCCGATTTTCCAATAAATCGTTGTGGCTTTCTGGTACGGGTGGAAGTAGCTATGCCTGTATTTGGACTGCATGGGCTATGTCTAAATATGGTTATGATTTCTATGCCTATATAAGGGCAATGTGAATTGTACCTATATAAGGGCATGAATCGGGAAATTTCGCTTGGATCCTAAAACGCCATACAACAGTGGAATAACGTAAAAAGTATACTGTAGCCTCTTCTCAAAGAAAAGACAACTTTAAGTGGTCAATGGCTAAAAGGTAATCCATGAAACATAGGGGATACGAGAAATTACAGCAATGCATGAGGGATAATATTTGGTATCCCCATTGTAAACGATATTGGAAGCAAAAGGAAGGGTGTTCTTTGCAATAGAAATACTGGGCTCATCCATCCAACATAAGACCATGTGAATTTGAATACTGGTAAGTTCTAACCTCAGAAACCCGGGGATACCAAATATTATAGCTGGTATGGGCCATTATATATGGTATCCCCTAAGAGAACCAGACATAGAATCTTGTGGAATGATGTAAAAAATGTGAAAAAATACAGTTGTCTGCTATCATACAAAAGGCAACTTCAAATGGTCAATGCCTGAAGTGTAACCCATGAAACGTAGAGGATACGACATATTACAACAATGTGTGAGACATAATATTTGGTATCCCCATTGTAAACGACATTGGAAAGCAAAAGGAAGGGTGCTATATTGCATAGAAATACTGTGCACACCGGTCTTACATAGGACCATGCCAAATGAAATCCTGGTAAGTTCTAATCCAAGAAACACAGGGGATACCAAATAGTATTGCCGGTATAGGCCATTACATATGGTATCCCCTAAGAGAACTGGACATAGGATTTTGTGGAATGGTGTAAAAAATTTGAAAATATACAGCTGTCTGCTATCATATCAAAGGCAACTTCAAGTTGTCAAAGGCTAAAGGGCAATCAATAATACATAGGGGATACGAGATATTACAGCGATGCGTGAGCCATAATATTTGGTATCGCCATTGTAAACGATGTTTGAAAGCAAAAGGAAGGTCACTATTTGGCACAGAAGTACTGTGCTCACCCATGCAAAATAAGACTATGTTAAATTGAATCCTGGTAAGTTCTAACCCAAGAAACACAAGGGATACCAAATATTATAGGCGTGTGGGCCGTTATTTATGGTATCCCCTAAGGGAACCAGACGTACAATCTTATGGAATTATGTAAAACATATGAACAGATACTGTAGTCTGTTATCAAATAAAAGACAACTTGAAGTGTCAATGGCTAAAGGGTAATCGATGAAACGTAGGAGATACGAGGTATTACAGCAATGCGTGAGCCATATTATTTGGTATCCCCATAGTAAACTATATTGGAAAGCAAAAGAAAGGACGCTATTTGGCATACAAGTACTGTGCTCACCCATCCAACATACGACTATGTCAAATTGAATCATGGTAAGTTCTAACCCAAGAAACACAGGGGATACCAAATATTATAGCAGGTATAGACCATTATATATGGCATCCCCTAAGGGAACCGAACGTAAAATCCTGTGGAAAGTGTAACCAATGAATCGTAAGATATTACAGCAATGCGTGAGCCATTATATGTTATGCGTTTGTTATGTTATGCGTTTTTATTAGGCGCACGGATGCTCCAGCAAAGGAGCGTCCTGGCGCCCGACAAGATAGCAGCACAACACAACAAAACAATAAATCAGAACAATTTTTTAAACTAAGGAAATAAGAAGGCTTTCACCGCACGGCGAAAGGAAAGCAGATCCCTGAGGGCTCGAATCGCCGGGGGAAGGGAGTTCCAGAGCACTGCCGCATGGACTTGAAAGGAGCGTCCGCCGGCCCTACTCCGCTTAAAGCGAGGGACAACAGCCAGTTCTAGATCAGCAGATCTTAAAGCTCGGGCTGGGATGTAGTGAACCAGGAGTTTAGAAAGAATCGTAGCTGGAGACCCCTTAAGAATTTTATAGGCGACACAGAGGACCTTAAACTGAATCCGCTGAGCCACCGGGAGCCAGTGCAACGAGCGCAGGGTACTGGAAGTGGGGCACGATCTAGGTAGTCCAACCACCGATCTTGCTGCAGCATTCTGGATCCACTGCAGGCATCCAATCTCTGCCTGGTTCAGGCCTACTAATAAGGAGCTCGCGTAATCCAGCCTAGAGATGACAGTGGCTTGGATCACGAGTTGCCTAGTAGAGGCATCAAAAAACTTGAGCACAGGACGAAGCCCGCGTAGGATGCCGAAACAACAGGCCGCCGTACGTTTGGTGTGACAAGCAAACATAAGGGAAGGGTCCAACCAGACCCCGAGGTTTTTAAGCTCGGAGACTGGGGTGGGTGTAAGGCCCAAATCCCCTGGCCACCATCTCTCTCCCCAAAGTTCCGGTTGTTTGCCAAAAATCATGACCTCGGTCTTACTAGCGTTCAGCTGGAGACAGTTGGACGTCATCCAGCCGGTGACCGCCCGCAGTCCTTGTTGGAATCTGGGGGCATCCACATCGGCATCCCCGCTGATCGTGACCGCTATATTTGGCATCCCCATTGTAAAAGATGTTGACAAGCAAAAGGGAGGGTGCTATTTGCCATAGAAATACTGTGCTCACCCATCCAACATAAGACCATGTCAAATCAAATACTGGTAAATTCTAATCCCAGAAATACTGGGGAAACCAGATATTATAGCTGTTATAGGCCACAATATTTGGTATCCCCTAAGGGAACCAGATGTAAAATCTTGTGGAATGATATAAAAAAAATTGAAAAGATACTGTAGTCTGCTATCAAATAAAAGGCAACTTCAAATGGTCAATGGCTAAAGTGTAACGCATGTAAAGTAAGGGATACAAGATATTACAGCTATGCGTGAGTCATAATATTTGGTATCCCCATTGTAAACGGTGTTGGAGAGCAAAAGGGAGGGTGCTATTTGCCATAGAAATACTGTGCTCACCATCAAAGATAAGACCATGTAAGTTGAATACTGGTAACTTCTAACCCTAGAAACACTGGGGATACTAGATATTATAGCAGTTATAGGCCATTATATTTGGTATCCCCTAAGGGAACCAGATGTAAATTCTTGTGCAATGATGTCAAATATGTGAAAAGATACTGTAGACTGCTATCAACTAAAGGGCACCATCAAGTGGTCAATGGCTAAAGGGTAAGCCATGAAAAATGGGGGATACGAGATATTAGAGCATGCATGAGCTTAATATTTGGTACCCCCATTGTAAAAGATGTTAGAAAGCAAAAGGGAGGGTGCCATTTGCCATAGAAATACAGTGCTCACGCATCCAAAATAAGACCATGTCAAATCAAATACTAGAAAGTTCTATCACCAGAAACACTGGGGTACCAGTTATTATAGATGCTATAGGCCATTATATTTGGTATCCCCTAAGGGAACCAGATGTAAAATCTTGTGGAATGATATAAAAAATGTGAAAAGATACTGTAGTCTGCTATAAAATAAAAGGCAACTTCAATTGGGCAATGGCTAAAGGGTAACAGATGAAACGTAGGGGATACGAGATATTACAGGCATGCATGAGCCATAATATTTGGTATCCCCATTGTAAACGATGTTGGAAAGCAAAAGGGAGGGTGCTATTTACCATAGAAATACTGTGCTCACCCATCCAACATAAGACCATGTCAAATTGAATACTGGTAAATTCTAATCCCAGAAAGACTGGGGATACCAGATATTATAGCTATTAGGGGCCACTACATTTGGTATCCCCTAAGGGATCCAGATATAAAATCTTGTGGAATTATATATAAAATGTGAAAAGATACTGTGGTCTGCGAAAGGGTAACCCATAAAATGTAGGGGATACAAGATATTACAGCAATGCGTGAGCCCAAATATTTGGTATCCCCATTGTAAACGATGTAGGAAAGCAAAAGGGAGGGTGCTATTTGCTATAGAAATACTATGCTCACCCATCCAACATAAGACTATGTCAAATTGAATCCTTGTAAGTTCTAACCCAGGAAACACTGGGGATACCAAATATTATAGGCAGTATGGGCCATTATATATGGTGTCCCCTAAGGGAACCAGATGAGAAATCTTGTGGAATGATGTATTTAATTCAAAAAGACCCCATAGTCTGCTGTCAAATAAAAGGCATAATCAAGACGTCAATGGCTACACGGTAACCACGTGAAATGTCTTTCCGGTGCTCACACTGACATGGTCACCATCAGCGCCTGAGTCCCATTATCTCGGAGCCAGTAAACAACAAGGGTGAGTTCAAGAGTCTTTGACTTTGCATCGCTTCACTAGAACTGAAGCCTCACCACAGACTGAACTGACTTCCCATGTCCTGGAATCGACGCATCGCCTCCTTGTGGACATGATGCCTCGTCTCAGCCATGGCAACCAGGTAACTGACCTCAATCTCGGCACTGATGCCTCACCTCCATGACACCATGCATCATCCAAAGACTTTGTTCTAAGGTACTGCTGCTTGGGGGTCCATTTGACTCCATGCCCTTCGCCGCGCATCTCGCATTTGGCCCCATTCTTTGAATTATTGCCTGTCACAATATCCTAATAGACCCAGGTGGTGCTATTTGTTTTCTGCAAGTTCTATTTTTGAGATCACTGTTTTAAAGTCGTATTTTAATACATATAGGTTGGATTTTTGTTGTTTTGGTCTTGTTTGATTTAGATAAAGTTACTTTATTTTTCTAAACAGGTGTAGTGTTCATTTCTAGTGTTTTCTCTGTGTTACTGTGAGTTTGGGTACAAATACTTCCACATTGCCTTTGGGTTAAGCCAGTCTGCTCATGCCAAGCTACCAAGGGGGTGGGCAGGTGCTATCTAAAGTGGGTATCCCCCTTACCCTGGTTAGAAGCAAGGGTGCCTACTTGGACAGAGGCGCATTTCTCTGCCAACTATAGACCCCAAGTTCTAACAGTGCTCTTATGTTTAGATCTGATAGACCGGTCACCGGAAGCACAAACGATGAATAGAAATGTTACTGGAGAGATTTAGACTGAGGGAGCTCTGTGCATCGCTTGCTTGTGAGTATAGACTGCTTCTGGAGAACTGATACTGTACGTCAATTCAGAGCTGTAACTATTAATGCACATGATCCCTTGTTTCTCCAAGATATAGTGTGGAATTGTTGGAAAATGTGTTTTCCGTTAAGAAATCACACCCCACCATGTAAGTTGCATTGTGTAGTACACCCTAAAGGGCTTTGTAGTCATCTCTTCTCTACAACAATTCTCCAAGGCAAACAGTGAGTACCACAGAAAGTTACTTTTTGCTCCTCTTCATCCCCTATACTCTATGCTAATTTTACGGTAATGCAGATGGGCTTCAGCTCCTCTAGACTTAAGTCAGAGACCTGCCCTTGCCTTGTTCTTGAAACTGAATCTCGAAAACCAGACCTTTTTCAGGCTGAACCCCCGCTCCATAGAATTTCCTCCATTGTGGCTAGAATCTGTCCACAGTAGTGATGATGTGGCTCTTGGCTCAGTCTATTGTCAGGCAGGCTTCTGTCTCCTTCCAACTCTTCCCGAATGCGCTTTCTGTTACCCTTCTGATTCGCCATCTATTTTCTGCACTATTGCCGGATAGCCATAAAGGCAAATTAAACTCACACATTTCTTCTCTGTTTGATTTTGCAAATAGAAGAGCAGTGGTGATATCTGAAGCAGATTACCTGCTAGGTGCACTTGTTGGTCTTACTATCAAATAACAAACTGGTTATTTTTACAGTGCACGTGTTTACGGTTTATAGCGCTGTGAATAACAAGGGGTCATCATTACCCAACGTACTTATCTGATTTTACAATTATGAAACGGTCAGTCGGCCATGCCACTATCAATCCTGTGACTAGGAGGTTTATAATAATGATGATGATAAATAGTTTTATGTAGTGCGTAGCGTAATGCCAGGGGTTTGCAGCTGTAGGCGCTGTTATAACAAGTGTTACACAATTTAATGCTACTCATTTTATCCATGCTGGATGGATGCACGGCTAAGCTAGTCCTGCTAGATTTCAGCCTGGCAGGTCACACAGAAATATCAGCAGCGAACACATAACCTACTGAGCAGACACACTAACTAGAGCAGAAAGACTAGAAATTCACTTGAATATTACAATTTCACAGGAAGTACAGTAATAATACAATCACAATTCTTCTAAGCCCTCTGGAAGAAATTGTAATTTATTGTTTTTGGTAGTTGATCTAAGTCACTAGTGGCGAATGACCATACCAAACACACCAGCCCTAAACACATGAAGCAATCACATTGGCGTTGAGACAGGTCAGCATCATTGTAAAGGAAACAAGACTGCCGAGATCCAACCCCCATCTCATGTCTCAAAAGGTAAACAAGACAATTTCAGATTCAGAATACAGCGAGGAAAAAGTCAGGAATATAACAGTAACCCTACTCTGCGCGGCCAGAAGCAATGATGCAGGTGTCTTTACACTTTAATTTGATATAAATGTTCATGCTTTTTTTCTTACCTTACTCAATAGCTATCTAATGCTGAGGCATTTAATATTTTTACAGTTTCACAAGCAACCCACTTGCTGCCTGCTGAGCAGTGAATTAATCCAAAATCCCATGAATCACATACACATTTATGGGTGCTTTGTTTGGACCCCTGGAATCAGAATTCCTGTACCAAATGTGCCAGGCTGAGGTAAGATGAACATTCCCTCCGCCACATGTGCAGAGCCCTAGCGCCATTAGCAACCCAAATAGCACCCCACATTGTTCAAGCCCTCCCTAAAATTCACCAACACAAATGTCACTGAGTATTCAATATGCATGTTTTATTTGAGATATTTGGACAAATCTTTGCATATTATAAGATTCTGTACATTTGTGCACGACGAAAGGCCGCCTTTTATTCTAATTGTTTCATCATTTTAAAACTTTTTAACACAATCGACTCAAATACACTCCATGCCATGCAAAATAATTCCATTCAGCCAGTGCTTAATTGGTAAAATATTAAGTGCAGGTGCTCAATTTTTTTTAAGGAGGCCACACCCACACACCACTGGCTCCACCCACTCACTCCACTGACTCTACCCACTTCCTCTATTGGCTCCACCCACACAAATCCAGAACAAGTATTGCTGAACATGCCATAACAAGGATTAGACCAAAATCTACAGGTTGAAAGGTCAGGAAATGGGCCATGTGCATCACCATAAGGATGCACTACAGGACAGTTTATACCCTGTACTGTGCACCTGTGGCTGAGGGTCACTCACTATCCACATGTCATCGAAGCATAGGTGGGCCAACCAGTGGCACAGCAAGATCCTGAGGAGATGCCTGTCACCCACATGGGTGTAAGTCTGAAAACACCACACATCCACCCAGAGGTGGACGACTGAGAACCACACACCCATGACATCTCACTTCCACATCCCTGGCCCGCAGGAAGCCCATCAAGGACCCATTAGCTCCTGTATACACAGGCTGTCAGGATCTGACTTGCAGAACCCCTGCAGGTGCTCAGCAGTGGGTAGAGAGCCATGCGAAGGGTAGAGCTCCTGTCTGGAGTCAAGTGCTGCAGCGTGCGGACCCGGGCAAACTCTAAAATTAAAGCCCTGCCGTTTCTTTCTGATGATGCTTATTCTGGAATGTCACTTAGTCACAACTGACTACCCCACCCCTTCAGAAGTTTAAGCTATTGCCATTATAAATTACAATGACTTTTATTTAAGTATTAATTAAAAAAAATTAAAAGCCATTGTTATTTGTAATAGCAATACATCTAAGTCACGTAAATACAACACATATTGCATTACAAATGCTATAGGTGGGGCGTGGCTTGCGCGTCGCTGCATGATGGCGAGTCGCGCTTAGCTCTTGGGCGATTAAGGGCCGTTGGAGATTCTTACCAGTTTTATGAGTGCCCCTCTTCAGCGGGACAGCTCTCCTGTACGGCGGAACATGCAGGGAGACGTTTAAATGCATTTTCGGCGGATTCCGACGGCAGCTGAGTGATTTCCTGACAAGCTGAAGGAACGCTCGTTTTCTTGACGGGCGGCCGCCATTTTACCCGCTTGCGACGGAGATCGGCATTTCTCTTCAGAATCGTCGCAATGGACACATTCTTGCCGGTTCAGCAGGATATCTGGGACAATTGACCTCCAGTGAATACATTTGGTAACTTTTTGCTTTTTTCTTCTTCCTTTTTTCTTCTTTTTGTGCTGCTTGGCTGGTTATTTTGTTGCTTACGCTTTGGCTACCTCAGTGCAGCAATCTGAAGTTGGCGCTGCATTTTACTTACGTTGACTGACTTTGCTTTGGCCTTTTGATTTCTACGAGGATCTTTTATACATTCCTGCGCTCACATTCCATATAAGTCCGCCTCTGTCACTTATTTGGCTTTCTCTGCGTTCAGGGCGCCTTATTCCTTTATTTTTGGTGTGGAATACGCACTTTTTGACCTCGCTTTTTCCTCAAGTGGCTGTATATTGTTCTTGGTGGCTGTTGCTTCATGGCTGCAACTATGGGCTGTTCCTCAACCAATAAAGACTCGAAAGATGCTGGCGCCTCTCTTAAAAGACTTAAGCCATTGTCTCCTACGCCTGAGTCTTCTCAGTCAGACACCAACTCCACTCTTGACGCAATCTTAACGCGCCTTAATGAGGTGCATGATATTGCGCAGTCAACAAAGACTAACACAGATTTATTGCAAGTGGAGGTGTCCGCTATTAGAAATGACTTCAAGGCCCTCTCTATTCGTGTTTCGGCCACGGAGGCACGTATCAGTGGTGCAGAGGATAATATGCAGAAACAATCCAGGTCTCTCTGCCACTTAGAGCGCTCAATGGCGGCATTGCGAAAGGATCTCACTGAGCAGGAGGACCGTAATCGTAGATCTAATCTGCGCATTTTTGGTCTGCCGGAAGATGCAGAGAAATCATCTTCTTCTATGATTGATTTTTTATATCAATGGATTCCTTCTACTCTACAAATCTCATTCCAAAGAGATTTTGAAATAGAAAGGGCACATCGTGTCCCCACTTTTCGTTCTAAATCTGCAACCCAGCCAAGAGCGATAATTTTTAAACCACTGCGTCATCAACATACGGAGCAAATTCTTGCTCACATGCGGAAGGTTAAATCTATCTCCTGGGAGGGTCATCGAATTTCAATCTCTCAGGACTTCGCTAGGGATACAGTCATAAGAAGGAAGGGCTTCCTCAATCTTCGGAAATGTCTTTCTGAGATGAACATTGCCTTTTCCTTTTCTGGTCCATCGAAATTCCGCATTACCTTCAAGGGTCGTTCCAGAATTTTCGACGAACCGGCTGATCTAGCTTCCTTCTTGGATAATCAGATGGAAATACAGATGGAGATTCAAAGGGCGACTTCGCAGGATCCTGGTGCTTCGGGCACTTGAAGTGTATACTTATGTCTCCTCTGTTCTCTCTTCTTTTTCAGATAGATTGACTTATTTTTCTCTTATGATTTTGGTGGTGGTTTTATGTATACCTATATCTCCTCCGCTCTCTCTTCTATTTTTCAGATCTATTGACTTAGTTGTCTCTTATGATCTGTTTGGTGGCTTTACATTCCTCTGCTGTTCGTTTATTGGTGTTGTCTGTTTGTGACTCCGCCAATGGAGTTTTGGGTTCTGTTTCATGTCTGCAATGAGTTCTCTCTTTTCCAGATCTATTCAGTTTATCTTTTTAGTTTTACGTAGTGCTTTATTGCTCACTATTGTTGGTGTTTCTTTTGCTATTTTGTGTGTGAAATTGTCAGCTAAGGTGTACGGTATGTTTTCTTCTTCTTTTGTTTTTGCTCTCTTTTATATCTCTATGTTGTACTCTACTACTTTCCTTGGTATATCTTCTTTATGTATTCTCTAACCCTTTTGTGGTCATGTTGATTGATCTACTGTGTCTATACCATTTTTGATACTTGTTTTCTTTGCTACTTTGACTATATAGATTGTTTTATAGATGCTTATTACTTACATTTCAATATCTTGTGTTCAGTTCTAAATTATTGTATAATTCATTTATTTATCTATCTCAGAACAGTTTCATTGTTTGGTTGCTTACCTATTAATATCAATTGCCTCTCTCTAATACGTATAAACTGTTCTCTTTCTTTTGTATTTTATAGTCTCCTCTCCTCTTTCTTTCTATTATTATATATTTAGCATGTTCATGCATTTTCAAATCAAATTACATGTAGTAAGTTCTATATAATTAAGGATTGTTATTTAATTTCGTATTTTTAGTTTTTGCATATTCATCTTCATGATATAGTGGTTTCTTCTATTTCTCTAACATATTGTTTTTTTTTGGAAAACCTTTATTTGTATAAAAATACACCGCTATTCAGCCATACATCCCGGAGGCCAGGCAGCATTGAGGTAGCAGGTAAATTCGTGTACCAAACTGTTAGCAGAAGCAATCAGGTTTAATTTTCAAATAGAACAAAACTCAAGAATAAATAAACCATGGAATAAGAAAGCCGCACAGGCTAGGAAAGGAAGTATGAGAAACAAGAAAGAAAAAGGAAAGAAAGAAGAAAATAGGCTGAGGACAGATCTTAGACAGTGGGTTTGCATTGCGGGGAGAGGTCAAGGGCTACACACCCTAAGCAGCTCACAATACTATTAGCAACAGTGGGTCGTGTGGGGAGTTTCACAACAGGATAAACAGCATGGAACCACGGGTAAGGGGGCACTACGGGGACAGCTGGACATCAGATTCCATCTCCACTGGGGGTGCACAAATATCACCTCGGTACGAGTTCCAAGCTCCCCACACAGACCTCCACATTCTGGGTTTGCCCCTGGCCACGTACACTGTCTTCTCACGCAGCATGCACCAGTCCATGTTGGTTTCCCACAAGCTGAGCGAGGGAGGAACAAGAGCACCCCACTTCTGAGCGATGTCTCCCTTGGCCACCATGTTGCCCAGGGTGACCCAACGGGTCTGGGCAACACTGTAGTCATTCGGGCCCCAAATGTTGAGAAGGCATCGCCGGGCCTCCGCTGGTAAAGCCACCCCAGTCACCTCCTTCATCACGTCATGCACACGTGCCCAATATCGAGTGACCTCAGGACATTCCCATATAATGTGCATGAAGGTCGCAGTCATACCACATCCTCTCCGGCACATACCATCCAGTGAGAGCCCCATATGTATAAGTCTGGGGCCCGTGACGTACACTCTATGCAATAACTTCAGCTGGACAAGGCGGAGCCGCGCCGATATGGCCACCTCCCTGGGGGAGGAGACCGCCGATTGCCACTCCTCATCGTCCACCTCTATGCCATCGTTCACCCAGAGCCCCCTCAATCGCGCCAGTAGGTCAGCACGCACATTAATGAGCTTCTTGTATGTCAGGGAAATAGCGCTGTCCGGCATATGACCGTCCAGCACCCGATCCTCCAGGGGAGATGACTCAGGTATCGTCTCCCCCTCCGAAATGTGGGAAGAGAGGGCATGCCTAAGCTGGGCATATCGGAAGTATTCCGTCGCCCCTAGTTGGAACTCGGACTGCAGTGCCTCAAATGACTTAATCCGTCCCCCAGCCACCATGTCCCCAACCTTAGATATACCAATAATGTCCCACCTGTCAAAGCCCTTGGTATGCCACAGTTTTCCCAATATGTCTGAGTCGTACAGTGGAGTGGCCATGGTAATCTTGTCCTGCCAGCCCAAGGTTTTAGTGACTGCCCGCCATAAGTGTACCGCCGTCTTAGTGGGACCCGTTAACTTCCGATCCAGAGACCTGGAGTATAGCGCTCTATAGTAATTTCCATCACTCATGAGCCACCGATCCATGGCATAGCCCGGGCTGGTCGCCGGGCCATAGAGGCCATGGTTGAGTGCCGCGAGTTGAGACGCCCAGTAGTAACGCCGTATATCAGGCAAAGCAATGCCCCCATCATAGCACGGTATGGTCAGCTTGACCAGCGAGATCCGTGGTCTACCGTCCCATAACAATGCTCGCTGCAAGGATTCGATCTCCCCAAAGTATTTGGCCGGTACAGGGTCCTGGGTATTCTGTAGGGCATAAAGGAAGCGTGGCAACGCCATCATTTTAAACAGCGCAGCCCTGCCCATCAGGGAGATCGGTAGTTTTTTCCAGCCCCCAACATCTCGGCGCAAACGCGCCAGAGGCGGAAGCAAGTTATGTGAGTATCGGGCTCGGGAGTCCTGTGACACGTAAATGCCCAAGTACCGAAAACCCTGCTGGGCAATCTGTATTGAGCACCCACGGGGAAGGCGCGGAGTGTCACCACACAGCGTGTACAGTGAGGACTTGGACCAGTTGATTACCAGGCCCGAGTGGGTACCAAAGGTTCTCAGCAGGTCAAAAACCACTATGAGCGAGCGGCAGGGGGAGGTAAGGTATAGAAGGATATCGTCCGCATAGAGGGACACCCGGTCCTCGAATCCTGGAGACCACGTTATCCCGGTGATATCAGGATGTGTCCTGATCCACGCCGCCAGAGGCTCAAGCGCTAGGGCGAACAGGAGCGGCTAGAGCGGGCATTCCTGCCTAGTGCCTCTGTGCAATGCAAAGGAGGCAGACAACCGTCCATTAACAGCTACGTTCGCCAGCGGGGTAGAGTACAGGAGCCGGACCCAGCCGATGTAAACGGGTCCAAACCCCAACTTGGCTAGCACAGCCCATAAGTAGTTCCACTCCAAGGAATCAAAGGCCATAGTGGCGTCAAGTGAGGCGAGTACTGTGGGTTCACTAAGCAGGTGAGCCCGTGCCATGACCGCGTGAAGCCGTCTCAAGTTGAGCGCCGTGTTACGGTGTGGTATGAAGCCAGACTGGTCCGGATGAACCAAGTCCGAGATCACTCCCACCAGCCGGTTGGCCAACAATTTGGCCAGAATCTTGGGTTCGGCGTTCAAAAGTGAGATGGGTCGGTACGACCGGCAAAGATCACGTGGTTTCCCCTCCTTATGTATCACCACAATGGTGGCAAGTCGTTGGTCGAGCGGGAGCTCCCCGGCTTCGCGGGCTTCAAGAAACATACCCAGCAGGTAATACAGTATTTGTGAAAGCAAGGTTATTATGTCTTATACCCATTTATCGATCATGTAGGATCGTAAACTCAAAGGACTTTTTATTAATTTGTAAAAATCCGCCAAACGAATATGTTTGCTATAAAATTTTTAAGTTTTTGAAAATTTCACTAAAAATGTATTAAATGTGAATGTATATTGTATATATTTTATTTTGTGGTCCTCAATCGAGTACCGAAACAAATAAAATTTTTGACTACCCAGCAGGGGCGCGGCAAGCGTGTCGGCCTTGAGTTTATACAGCTCAACCGGAATGCCATTGGGCCCCGGCGCCTTGCCTGAGCGCAACGATCGAATCGCCAATGCCACCTCATCTATGGTCAGGTCCCGATCCATGTCCTCCCGTTCGATATCTGAGAGGCAAGGAAGCACGATGTCTTCCAGAAGGGAAGCCGAGGCAGATTCTGGTAGGGGATTCGCAGATGTATAGACCGCCACAAAATATTCTGCGAAGGACCCAACAATGGCTGCCGGGTCTGTAAGAGACAGTCCGTCATCACTCAGTATCTCTGGGACTACCCGGGATGCGAGCTCCCGTCTGTCCAGCCAAGCCAAAAGCTTGCCCGCTTTGTCTCCCGAGTCATAGATCCTGCCCTGTTGTTCCCTACTCAAGGCCTTCGCCGCGTCAGTGGCAGTAGCCCGGAGTTCAGACTGTTTAAGGGAGAGGGCATGCAGTAGTTCGGGAGATGGGCCCAGTGCCAGCTGAGAATTTAAATCGGCGAGGTCGGATTCCAGCCGCGCCACGTCCGCGTCCCGCCATCGGCGGGCCTCTGCAATCAGAGAGAAGGCCTCTCCGCGAAGCACGGTTTTAAAGGCCTCCCAGAGGGAAACGGCGGAGTCAACCGAACCAGTGTTCTCGGCAAAGTACCGTTCTATAGCTTTAGCCAGGAGTGCCCTGGTCTTTGGGTCCCGGAAGTACCACGGATTAATGGGAGCTACTCGCGAGGTCGCGGGTATCTGGAAATCGAAGGAAACCCAAACCGGGGAATGGTCCGAAATGCCCCTAGCTAAGAGACGAGCGGTGGAAACGGATTGCGCCTGGGCCGCCGGGGTGAGTACGTAGTCTATACGCGAAAGGCTGCCGTGGGCACCCGATAGGAAGGTATACTGCCGCTGGGTGGGGTGCAGTAAACGCCAGCAATCAACCATCCCCATGGAGCTCAGGAAATCCGGGAGCCAGGACTGTGAAGCACGTAGGTCTCTGGATGGGAAGCGGTCCAAGTCCCCTGAAACTACAGAATTGAAGTCACCACCCACGATTAACAAACCCTCGGGGAGACCTAAGATGGCGCCACCCAGATCCCTGAAAGTAGTCTCCTGCAGCCCCGGGGGAACATAAACCGAAACCAATACTAACGTGCGGCCCTCCCACTTGCCCACCACCGCCACAAATCTGCCCCTCTCGTCAACAAGTGTAGACTCCACCTCCAACGGGAGGGACGTGCGCACCATAATGCCCACCCCTCTGGAGCCCGAGGAGAACCCCGAATGTGCCACCATTTTGAACCCACGTCTATTCAAAGCTTTACACGCATGTCCCACTAAATGGGTCTCCTGCAGGAGAACTACATCTGGCGAACAACGTTTGAGCAGTTGCAGTACAATCCCTCTTTTAATTCGGTCCCCTAATCCGTTCACGTTCCAGCTCAACAAGTTAAGAAATTTACCCCCCATCATCAAGGACGTTCCGCCCCCTCCCCCCCGCCCGCAATGGCGCCCACAAATATATCATAGCGTTCAAACGAAACCTCAGCCAGAACAGAGAATGAAACAAGTAAAGAAATAGAACAAACACACCCCAACTACCCACCACCCTGCACCCCTGCATTAGACTATAAGCCACCCCAACTAGCAGTGTGCCTGTCGCCCCTTAACTAATCTACAAGAAGCCCACAGAGGAGAAAGGAGACATCCTATCCCCCCCGTCACCCCCCATATTACTAACAAAATATTCAAACCAATAGCAACAATGTCTTAAGCCGTTGTCCTTTGCGGCAGTCCAGCTCTCAGAGAGTCAATAGTCTGGACAATCATTCCTGCGCTTCCGCTCCTCCGGTGGTCTCATCCGTCTGGTCAGCCGGGTCAGGTCGTTCTTGGGGCAGGGTATCAAGCCAGTGCCCTGCCTCATCCGGGAAGTCGAAAAACAGAGTCCGATGGTTATGTTCAATGCGGAGTTTGGCCGGATAAAGCATAGAGTAACGCAGGCCCAAGTCTCTCAACCTTCTCTTTACCCCAGCAAAGCTCTGGCGTCGCTTCTGTACTGCCTGGGTAAAGTCTGGGAAGAAGTTCACATCCGAGTTCTGGAAGCGCAGTGGGCCCACGGTTCTCGATGCCTGCAGGATTGCGTCTCTGTCCCTATAATTGAAAAGTCTTGCGATGATAGGGCGAGGGGAAGCGCCCGACTTCGGCGGCCCACCGGGTATCCTGTGGGCCCTCTCCAGCGAGAAGAACTTACTCAGGCCCCCCGGTGCCAAGTTCTTAACCACCAGGTCCTCGACAAAAAGTTCAGTTGAGTCCTCCTCGGCCTTCTCTGGCACCCCGGTGATGCGGACATTTTGGCGTCGCGCACGACCCTCAAACTCGTCCAGTCGGTGCGCCAGCAGCCCATTCGCCATCTTCAGGTCTCGCACCTCGGTCTGGATGTCGGACACATCAGTGACCAGGCTCGATGTCTTGAGATCCAGTGATTTCACCCGGTCATTAGTCTTACCGAGGTCGGTCCTGATGAGGTTTAACTCGATCTTCAGAGAGTCAACCTTGCCGGACAGTGCCTCGTGGAGAGTGTGCATCTCCGTCTTCACCCCCGTTATCGCACCCATAACATCTCGAAGCGTTATTTCGGAGTCGTCCGGGGATTCGTCCCTTCTCGGGTCTGCAGTGCGGCCCACCAGTCCCGGTGATCCCTTAGACTGGGAGAATCGCTCCGGAATGGTGGATTGGGACTGGGGCGGTTTTCTGTTGACTCGCTGAGCCTTGCCTTTGTCCAAATCTCCTTTGCCCGCCATTTTGGCACGCCCGGACAGGGTGGTCAAGAGGGGCGAGGAAGCCTTATGATGTGCGCGCAGTATGCACGATGGAGACTCCAAGGTCCGTCACTGAGGCCGTTTCGCAGTAGAGTTCAGATACCAGGGGCAGTCACCGGGGAGACGAAGCATAGGCAGGGAGGCGCCGTATGAGGACACCGCTGTACCCCTCAACGTTCGCCAATGATGCGGGCGGAGCCTCCGGGGTCCGTCGAGCTAACTAAGTCCAGGAATGTCGGATTTTCATTCCGAAAGCGGGTGCCGCCTCAGGACCGGCTCAGCAATAGATTCCCACGATCGTGGGACAGGATGGATAGCAGGATTATTGCGGAGGATCGGGAGGTCTTCGGAGCTCCGAGCTCACGCGGCCATCTTGGTCGCCGGCGAAGCTCCTCCCCACATATTGCTTTTTTGATTGTTATATTGACTCGCTTTTAGTGCCTATAGTTTCTATGACACTTTGGTCTTATCTTAGTAACCAAGTGTGACTTTACAGATTTACATGATGAATTGTTTGTGTAATACTCTATTGATATTAGTTCATATTTTAGATATTCCTATCTCCTAATTCAATGCAATCAGTTATGTAATGTATTGGGGCTGTCGATATCAATTATTTTTCCTCCTTGTGACGGTCCCCTTTCTCGCCTTTCCACGTTCCCCCTAGTATGAATTTGGTCTTTTTCAGACCTCTCCTGCTGCTTCTTCTCTCTCTTCTCTTTTCTTCTCTTTTGTCTCTTTTCTTCTTTCGGATTTCCCTCATGGATTCTCCCTCTTTGTTGTTAATGATTGATGTCTGGATGCTTGTATCTGTGCTGTTGGTCGTCTATTTTTCATCTATGGGGTCTTTTTTCTTTTTTTATGTATGTCCATGCCGGGTTTGAACGTGCTATCCCTTAATGTTAAGGGTTTAAATCATCCGGTGAAGAGGTCAAAAATCTTAGATTATTGCAAATCTCTCTCTTCAGATCTAGTCCTTTTTCAGGAAACAAAGGTATCTACCAGAGAAATGCTGTTCCTGAAGAAAGAATGGGTTTCTGATGTTTGTTGTTATGATGCTTGTGGCAAAAGAAATGGGGTCATTACTTTAATTTCAAAGAATTCAGGTTTATCCATACTATCTTCTGATCACGATGCTGAAGGTCGCTGGTTATTAACTGAGCTGTCTGATGGTACTAATGATCTTTATGTGATGAATATTTACGCCCCTAACAAGGAGGATCCGGCCTTTTGAAAATCGGTTACCAAATAATTGAATGATACCCCTCATTCTGGAAATCTTATTGTTGGTGGAGATTTTAATTTACCAATGGATCCCATTCTAGATAGGAATTCAGCTTTTCAATTTCGTCCTCCGAAATCCCATAAACAAATGCTTAACATGTGTTCCCTTACTCATCTTCAAGATGTATGGCGTCTTCACAATCCCACTGGTAGTGACTTTTCCTTTTTTTCTTCACCTCATTCTTCCTTTTCTCGTATTGACAATTTATTGGTTCACACTTCTCTTGTTTCGTCCTCCTCCTCTCCGATTATTCATCCAATTCTGATTTCTGATCATGCTGCGGTTACTTTTACATTGTTGACCTTTGCTCCTAAATCAAGAGCTCGCTCCTGGAGATTAAATACAGAAGTTCTACATAGTATTGCTCAGGTTGATGAATTCTCTAGTGCAATCGAAACCTTTTTCCTTGAGAATGAAGGCTCAGTTTCTTCCCCGATTGTCCTCTGGGATTCGTTTGAATGCACTTTCCGTGGCCAGGTTATTAAATGTATGTCCAAAAGGAATTCTGCTATTAAAAAAGAGCTTACAGATTTAGCAACTGAAATAAAAAATCTGGAATCTACCTTTAGACAATCTAGGGATAAATCTTGTCTACAGTTAATCAAGCAATTAAAATACAAATATAATACTATAGTTACCAAAAGAGCCCATATTGGTGTTCAGGCGCAGAAATCCAAAAGGTTATTGTTAAAGAATCGAGCTGGGAAGATTCTCGCAGCTACATTAAAATTTCAAGATTTCTCCTTTAAGTCCTCTCAAATCTCTTCTATTACTGATCACTCTGGCTCTAAAAAATTTCAGACTGGGGAAATTCTCGAAGTCTTTCGTGATTTCTACAATAACTTATACACCCCTTCTAATCAGGCTTCTTTTGAGCAGTGTCAGGACTTCTTGAAATCTGTTTCGGTACAGTCGGTATCTGTGGACGATCGTAATTTTTTAGATGGTCCGATTACTCCTGAAGAAATCATTGCCGCAATTAAAGCTACTCGTTCTGGGAAAGCCCCGGGGCCTGATGGCTACCCTATTTTGTTTTATAAAACTTTTCTCTCTGCAATTGTCCCCAAGCTTCAGTCTGTCTTTGATACTTTCATTAAGGATGGGTCTGTTTCTGGTACGGCGGCTGATGCTACTATTGTAGTAATTCCAAAAGAAGGAAAAGATCATTCAGATCCCAAAAACTTCCGTCCTATTTCCCTCCTTAACATCGAGGCTAAGATTTTTGCCAAAATCCTAGCCAAGAGATTAGAATCCTTCATTCCTAAACTTATCCATCCCTCTCAAACCGGTTTTGTAAAGGGCTGTCTTGCGCGCGATAATATACGCACTTTTTGCCATATTCTCGGAGCAGCTAGGCGTTCTCACCTCCCTGCCGCGGCCTTGGCCCTTGACGCTGAAAAGGCCTTTGACAAGGTCTCTTGGCCTTTTCTTTGTGCTGTCTTGTGTGCACATAATCTTGGTGACTCCTTCATTAATATGGTAATGTCCCTATATTCTCAACCTAGAGCTAATATAAGAGTTAACGGTGCTACGTCGTCCTTTTTTAATCTTCGCCAGGGCACCAGACAGGGTTGTCCTCTATCTCCACTTTTGTTTTTATTATCCATTGATCCTCTCCTCAGATTGATTGAGATACACCCAGACATTAAAGGTTTTTCTTTTGGGCCTCATTGTATTAAAACTGCTGCGTACGCGGATGATGTTCTTATTTTCTCAGATGATATTGCCTTGGCTATTCCTGCTATCTCGGATACCATTTCCCTTTTTTCAAAGGTTTCAGGGTACACCTTAAAGAAGGATAAGACTGAGATGTTCCCCCTGAATGCCTATTTTTTCCCTACGCATATGGGCTCTGCTGGTTTTAAATGGCAGTCTACGCATTTAAAATACTTGGGTATCTATTTTTGTTCTACCTTATATGCCACTACTGCCTTTAATGAATCCCAGACTATTCTTAAAGTGCGGCGTCTTTTGGACACTTGGTCTCCGAAACACATTTCCTGGTGGGGTCGCCTTCAGACTCTTAAAATGATGATAACACCCATTATAAATTTTGTATCCTCTATGCTCCCGGTTAAGTTATCGGATTCCTTCTTTCATGAACTTGATGTTCTGACCTCTAAATTTCTATGGAATGATAAAAGGGCTAGAATTGCTTATAAATTTTTGCGGAAACCTTATGAAATGGGAGGATGCAATCTTCCTGATGGGGAAAAATACCAAACTGCCTTTTTGGCGTCTCAAGGTGCTCTATGGTTCTCTTCTCCCCCTATTCATGTTCCTTCCTGGTTGTTAATAGAGCAGGAATTGACTTCTCCATTACCGACTGCCTCCTTTTGCACTGCGTCTACCTTGCCCATCCTGTTCTTTCGCTCTATAATGCTAGATACTCTTGCTGCGGTCCGGAAAGTCGACAAGAAAGTGGCGATTCCACTTCACAAATCTAGGTGGTCGTCTATTTGGCGGAATTCAAAAATTAAAATTAATATTACTCCCACTCTCATGTCTTATTGGGCAGCTAAGGGGATCTCGCTTGTTAAACATCTTTATGGTTCAAATAATCAGCCACTACCTTTTTCCGCCTTGGCTCAACAACATTCTTTAACTAATTTGGATTTTTATACTTTTCTCAAAATCAAAGTAGCACTTGCTAAGGTGCGTCTTCATCCTACTTCTCTTACGATTAATCTCTTTCAAATATGGACTAAATCTGGTCACGTAGCCTCCAAAATCTATAAATTTTTATCATCTGCATCATTAACTACGCATACGGTTGCTCAACAAAAATGGTTGCACCATTTTGATCATGGAGTTACGGATCATATTTCTTCAGATACCTGGCAGCTGATTGGTAAACTCTCTCTTCGCAATAAAATCGCCCCATCGTTAATGCAATCGAAAAAAAATTCCGTCAACCTTCTTCATTGGACTCCTGTTCGTTTACATTCGCTCAATCTCAAAGATGATAACTTATGTTGGAGCTGTGGTTTATTGACGGGCGATTTTCCACATATGTTCTTTGAATGCTCCCTCCTCCAACCATTTTGGGACCTCATTCATAAACATCTCATGCTCATCTTTGATATTAAGTTCCAACTCTCTTTTCCATTAATTCTACTAGGTCCATTTGCTGCCCCGTTCCTCTCCCCTTAGATCCCATGGAATTACAGTTGTTGAATCTCCTATTGACTATTGCAGTGAAAGTCATTCTTATGGAATGGAAATCCTTTTCCTCTGTTTCTTATCATACTTGGTGGGCTTGGGTTTCCTTTTTACGAAGTGCTCACACTTCGGTCGATCTCTCTCACCTCTCTCCATCTATTTCTAGTGGGGTTTGGAAGGCATTGGATAACTATATGGATTTGTCATCAAAAGGGTTGGTTGACCAATATCCTTTCGATTTGTCTGGTTGAATGGCGTCTTGTTTGTCGGGTTAGTCCGTTGGAAATCCTTCTCTCCTTCCTTCTTCTCTTCCTTTCCTGTCTTCTCTCCTTTTCCATCTTTTCTCTCTTTCTTTCTTCTTTCTTTTTTCTTTCCCTCCCTTACCCTGATTATACCAGCTGATAGTAATACTCTGGATTGTAGATTCTGTCTAAGATACTTACTTCCCCTTACCTAATTCATTTTTCTGTTTTTGGCAGGCTACTTTTGCTTAGGGATGCATTTGCTATGCTTATTTTTGAATTTCAGCCTCTGATTGCTTTTTATCTGGTGTCAATTGTATCACTTTTATTTGTATTCTGTATCTTTTTCTTGCTTCTTTATAAAATAAAATTCTTTGAAATGACAAATGCTATAGGTGTCACATTTGCGAAAGTCATAACTAATGGCATTGTAAATGACAAAGCTATTAATTTTGCTATTTTCAAAACCAACACATAAATAAAAAAATTGTCATTTACAATACCAATAGCTCAAACTTTCCTAATGCGAGACCTATTGCATTGCAAATGCTTGTATTACAATATGACTTGAGCAGCTCTAGATTTAGGCCAAACATATTAAATATCATAAGCTGGTAAGGAGCAGCATGGTCCCCGGGTGTGTGCTTATCCACCCCCACATTCCTCCCTTTGGTGCACCCTCTCACTTTCTGTTTGTTTCATTACTGTGGCTTGTTGCCCCTGTTTGGTACCTAGACATGTTTAACCAGTTGCTTGCTTGCTTGTTGTAGTTGAAGTAAGTGGCATTGTTTTTAGGTCTCGCGACCTATCGATGCGCGCAAGCGCATCGAGCGTAGCGAGAATTCATGTGGCGAAAACATCTTCAAACCAAAGGGCTTTCAGCCCCGCGGTTTTCATGCAGTGCCCGTGTACATGCACGCGCATCACATGCAAGCCCAGCCCAGTCCTCCCCTCATTCACGCCCACCCACCAGGCTCTCCCGCCCCCATCAGGCTTCTCTCCCAATCCGCCTGCCTCCCCTCGCGCATTCACGCCTCCCACCAGGCTTTCCCGCCCCCATCCGGCGTTCACGCCTCCCACCAGGCTTTCCCGCCCCCATCCGGCTTCCCTCGTAATCTGCCTGCCTCCCCTCGCTCGCATTCCCGCCCCAGGCTCTCCCGAAACATTATTTATTTAATGCCGGTTCTGTTTTCCTTAGACATCCCTGTAAGTTTAACTTCCTTTTCCTCTCTGTGTGTGACCTACGGTGCATTTCTCTGAAGCAGTCAGTGTTTTTTAATGCCGGTTTTGTTTTCCTTAGACATTCACATTGATGCCATACCTTGAAGTAGTTTCTGCATTGAAGTTTTCCTTGCTACATGTTCTCTGTTTAATGCGACAGGCTTCCCCTACCAGCAGCATCTAGTTTTGCACAGCTTTCGTTTTCCGCTTGTTTTTTTTGATGCCCAGCATGCATCTGCACGGAGCTCTCACGAGTGCTACGCTGTTAGTTTTACATAATCAGCACGGCGCCCGTCATCATGCAATTTTATACACATTAGGTTGTATTTTTGTTATTTATTTAATTATATTTGTTTTCGTATGCGTCTGGTATTTAATCAAATTAATGATGCCTGCTCCTTTAAATCCTGGCGTGCGTTCAGCAGCTGCTGTACTTTCACCCCGCCCTCTTCCCCCCTTTCCATGCTGGATTTGTCCAGGCCCCAGAAGCATCAGCTCCTCGTCCTCCCTGCGGCAATTGAACATGTGGGACTCCTGTGACCCTGCACGGAGCTCTCACGAGTGCTACGCTGTTAGTTTTACATAATCAGCACGGCGCCCGTCATCATGCAATTTTATACACATTAGGTTGTATTTTTGTTATTTATTTAATATATTTGTTTTCGTATGCGTCTGGTATTTAATCAAATTAATGATGCCTGCTCCTTTAAATCCTGGCTTGCGTTCAGCAGCTGCTGTACTTTCACCCCGCCCTCTTCCCCCCTTTCCATGCTGGATTTGTCCAGGCCCCAGAAGCATCAGCTCCTCGTCCTCCCTGCGGCAATTGAACATGTGGGACTCCTGTGACCCACATCACTCTTTATCGTATTTTTCATTGTTACTTTCCACTGCAACAGGGGTGCCTTGCTTAATATTTGAGCAGGCGCCTACTACACTTGCTGAGTTTGCCAATGCCTTTTTTCATACCTTTCCTTTAAGGGCAAAACAATGAAGAAATGGGGGAGAATTCATGTGCTCCATCGGATAGTCAAACCACCGCTTTTTTCCGTGGCGTTTTCTTCGAGTGCACGTACAGGCACGCGCATTTGGCCCATACACTTTCATGGCCATCTGTTCCTGTTCCTAATGGCCCTCCCCCCTCCCCCAGCACAGCGTGTACTTCTTCCTGTGTTGCTGTCTCCCTCGTGCTTTTCCCCCACCACTCGTGTTCTTCTCTCCCTTGTGAACCCAACCCCCTCCCCCCCGCCGCTTGCATTTCCCGTACTTGTCTTTATTTTTGACTAAGAAGTCCACGACAGTGCATGTGCTTGCCTGATGTCTCCCTTGTGTGCTTCTCTCCTGTTCCTCCGTATTGCGCTCTCTCGTATGTCTGCGTCTCTGCCCCCACTCTGGACTGCGCACTTCGAAGATCCTTTGCAGAGTGTAAACGAAAATACTGCATCGTTTAAATGCATTATTTTCACATCATAGTAATACGGTACAGCACCATTAAAAGCGCATAGCAGGCTGGGATAGCTTGTTTTTTACTTGGGCAGCGTTACTTTCGTTTTGCAGGTTTCAACTTTTAATTTTCTTTTTGTAGTAGTATGTGCGGTGAGCACAGGGAGGAGGGCTCATGGGAGAGTCCTGCAGTGCAGAGACCTGTAATAGAACTTCATTTTCTGTTCGGGGGTTTTAGGCCTCAATATAGACTGCTTTAGCTGTTTAGCAAAACCTTATGTTGGCACATTACACTACACCACACCACACTTGCATACATACAGTAAGAGGCTTTTGGTCAGCCCCCTTCAGCCATTGTCTTGTTTCCGACAGTCCCCTTCAGGCATTGGCTCAATCGGTTTTCATTCATGTTTTGGGTCCGCCCATGGCCTATCACAATGTTCACATCATCCTTTAAATTGATGACGCATGAAAATGCATTGTTTTTTACCTGCCACAACTTAAATGCACTTGTATAAACATCCACACCACTCAGGGACACCACCACAGCACTGAGGGACACCACCACAGCCCTCAGGGACACTACCACAGCCCTCAGGGACACCAACACGGCACTCAGGGACACCAACACAGCACTCAGGGACACCACCACATCACTGATGTACACCACAAAATCAATCAGGGACACCACCACATCACTCAGGGACACCACCACACCACTCAGGGACACCACCACACCACTCAGGGACACCACCACACCACTCAGCACCATAACACCATCACTCAGCACCGTCACACACCAGAAAAGTCACACACCCTCACTCACCCTCACACACCCTAAAAATAACACACCCTAACGCTCCCACCCCCTTACACTCACCCCCTCAACCTCACCCCTCACACCCTCACACTCACTCCCTCAACACCCCACCCTCACCCCCCTCACACCCCCTCATTCACCCTCATTCACCCTAACACACCCTCACCCTCTCACACACCCTCTCACACACCCCTCACACACCCCATCACTCACGCTCTCACACACCACATCACACACCCCCTCACTCACCCTCTCACGCACTCCCTCACTGACTCTCTCACACCCGCTCAGCCTCACCCTCACTCTCCCTTACACTCCCTCACCCCCTCAACCTCCCTCACTCTGCCTCCCCTCCCCTCACACTCACCCTCACCCTCAACTCCCTCATACTAACACCCCTCATCCACAACACCCTTAACAATAACACCACTCACCCACACCCTCACCCTCACCCCCCTCACCCACCCTCAAACTCTCACCCTCACTCACCCTCAAACACTCAGCCTCACTCACCCTCAACCCCTCACCCTCACCCTCACTCACCCTCACCCTCACTCACCCTCACCCTCACTCACCATCACCCACCCTCAACACCTCATCCTCACTCACCCTCACCCTCACTCACCCTCAACCCCTCACCCTCAACCCCTCACACTCAACTCCTCACTCACCCTCAACCCCTCACTCACCCTCACTCATCCTCACCCCCTCACCCTCACACACCCTCAAACACTCACCCTAACTCACACTCACCCTCACTCACCCTCACCCTCACTCACCCTCACTCACCCTCACTCTCACTCACCCTCAACCCCTCACTCACCCTCAACACCTCACTCACCCTCACTCACCCTCACTCACCCTCACTCACCCTCACACACCCTCACCCTCACTCACCCTCAACCCCTCACCCTCACACAGTGCAATAGGTCTCGGACCATTTGAGTTAGAGCTTTTAGAATTGTTTATGGCTTTTTTTATTTGTAATAATTCTTTAGCATTGGCTACAGAGAACAAAAAAGCTAAAGATTTACAAAAAAAACTCATAAACAATTCTAACAGCACTAACTCTAATGCTGCGAGACATATTGCATTTCCAACGCCACTGTCAACTACGCAACGCTACTACTCAACACAACTACGCAATGCCACGAAAAGACGCAACACTACTCAACTACGCAACGCCACTCAACTACGCAACGCCACTCAACTACACAACGCCACTCAAGTACGCAACGGCACTCACATACGCAACGCCACTCAACTACGCAGCGCTGCCCACTCAACTACGCAACGCCACTCACCTACGCAACAACACTCACCTACGCAACACCACTCACCTACGCAACGCCACATACCTACGCAACACCACTCATCGACGCAACGCCACTCATCTACTAAAAGCCACTCAACTACGCAACGCCACTCAACTACGCAATGCCACTCAACTACGCAATGCCACTCAACTACGCAACAACACTCACACATGCAACGCCACTCACACATGCAACGCCACTCACACATGCAACGCCACTCAACAACGCAACGCCACTCAACTACGCACACATGCAATGCCACTGCCACATGCAACGCCACTCACACATGCAACGCCACTCACACTGCCAACCACACTCACACAGGCAACGCCACTCACACAGGCAACGCCACTCACACAGGCAACACAAATCACACAGCCAACGCCTCACACACAGGCAACACCTCTCACACAGGCAACGCCACTCACACACGCAACACCACTCACACACGCAACGCCACTCACACACGCAACGCCACTCACACACGCAACGCCACTCACACACGCAACGCCACTCACACACGAAAAACACTCACCTTGCCAATAGATCGCGCAGTACGACAGGTGGAACTATTACAATGGCAAATAACAATGCCTTTCACTGTTGTTATCATTTTGAATACATAAAGGGCTTTGTCATTTACACAACCAATAGCTCAAACTTTCCTACTGCGAGACCTATTGGCAACGCCAGTGCTTGTTATCTTCTGCTTACGTCCTCAACTCCCTGTTCAGACCTCTTTATAGTGAAATACTAGACGATATTGGCAGATGTAGGTACCCTAAAAGTTGCTAAGCAGGGTGATTACCCCTTTCTCGTAGGGTGAATGAATGAAAAGTTTAGTGTGTCAATTTACAAAAATTGTTACAAAGGATTGAGTGTGGCTCTGTGTGTGTGTGGCTCTGTGTGTGTGTGTCTGTGTGTGACTCTGTGTGTGGCTCTGTATGTGTGTGGCTCTCTGTATGTGTGTGGCTCTGTGTGTGTGTGTGGGTGCAAATACAATAGGTCTCGCACTTGCGAGAGATTAAGCTATTGGCATTGTAAATGACAATGCCATTTATTTATCTGTTTTCAAAACCAACACATAAATAAAAATGTTGTCATTTACAATGCCAATAGCTCTAACTTTTGCAAAGGCGAGACTGTTGCATTGTAAATGCTTTTTTATTTATTTCACGTTTCTTTCTTTGTTCTACTCGAGATTTGCGTCCTGTCTCTTCATAATGTGCAGCATTGACTCTTTTAATAATGAAACGTTGGATAATGAATTGCTTCCTGTCTCTTCATGTGCAGCATTGTCTCCTACAAGAAACGTGAGTAAATAATAGCCTTAGCTCCGTGTCGTATCCAGTGAAATCGTGTATCCCCGCACTCAGCCCGAGCAGAGATCGACTGCTTCTGTCTGATTCTGCCCGGGCTGAGTTTATTCTCCGAAGAAAGCCGAAGTGCAGGGGATACACGATACCCGGGGATACCACATATTACACAACGCCTGTTGCAATATGGCTACAACAATAACACTCGTTCAGCAAGAAAAGTGGATCTGTCAAAATCTACTACTTCTGTCTGTTCGCGCGTTTCCGGTGCAGCAACATGAAATACCCATAACTGGATAAAACTAAACATGGCGGAACCTTAAAAACAAAACTTTTAAGCAAACAAACGAAACAGAATAATAACACGCAAAGAGCTAAATGCAGCAAGTGAAGAAAAGAGGAATACGAATCGTTGCACAGCGTGTGCCAGCAGCGACTCTTTCTGCCTTTTTTCAGCAATAGCAATTTCAAGCGAAGATGTATTTATTTATTTAATTGTGCGTTTTTATATAGCGCGGACTTTACCCGAAGGTGTCAGAGCGTAAGCGAGTCTATACTCTCTGTTAGCTACTACTATATGCATTAAAGTTACATAATGAGTGAACACTGGCTTGAAAAGGACTCGTGAGCTCTTTATAGTTTCTTTATGTATACACTCACTTCATACTTATATCGCAGTGGTTTCTAGCCACTAAACTAACGAGACAGATCTCATCGAAGAACCCTGCTCAGGCATGTTTTACTTCTCTGGAGCGGAGCTGTTGGTACACTCGTCATTTGCTCCTCCCACAAAGGGAGGCGCTTACCCCAGGCCGCCACATTTCAAACATTGATCAGTGACTGTGGGACAAGACAACACACACAGCAGGTACATTGTGTGTGTAGACTAACCAACCGCCCCGCATTTATATAACTTATAACTTGTTCTCTCTCTCCTTCTTGATTTTAGCGCTCCGGCCCCTGGGGGGGATAAACATGGTCGAGGGACCCGGCTGTACGCTTAACGGGGAGAAGATCCGGGCGAGGGTGCAGAAGGGACAGGCTGTGCGAGAGGTTCGGGGGAGCGCGGTCTCTGCCGCACAGGTGAGCTGTTGTCCTGCACATGATTAGTTTCTTTTCAGTTTTAAATAGCGCGACTCGACCCGAAGGTATTGGAGCGCTTAACACGAGCACCGTTACATGACATAAGGACACATTCGTGTTTGGTAGGCACGGGGAGATTAAGTGATTTGTCCAGAATCACAGGTTGTTGAGAGAACACCGAGACACTGATCTTGTTCCCCAGTTCTATACTCGGCAGCTCTGGCCCTTACGCCACACCCCCTCCAATGACTAGCAGCATTGAAGTGGCAGGTAATGTATGTTTCCCACACGATGTGGTTATTTTGCTGCGTGAAGGGGTCGGGGACTGGGTCTGCGTTCTAAAAAAAAAAGAGAAATAAAGACTTTACACAAAAACACTTGGATCACAAGTGATTACAGCCATCAATAATAGAAGCCTGGATATTTTTTTCTTTTTTGGTTTACTCATTAATGGATAAGCTGTTGCCCTCCTATTAGAAAACAATTTAGTATATATTGAGCTTTGTGGGCAAAGGTAATTATGACAGGACGAGGAGATGGAGTTCCAGGCAGTAAGACCTGAATACTAGGCTACCACGCTATTGGCGCAATACAACGAGGTGGAGGCAATAGGTGTAATCCCCAGCAGCTGGACAAGGTCGCTAACATGGCCTGACTGGCCATAGCGGGCACAGGGTGTTTTCCAGGTGGGCCAGAAGGGTGGGGACTGGTTTTTGACCTGTGGGGGCAAGTTATCTTACTGGGGGCCCGGTTTTGCAGCAGTGCTGCAATATCGGTGCCCTGTAACAAAAGCGACAGCGGTGCTTGACATTAGCAAACCTTCCCATCCGCCTCAGTCTGGCCCTTCTCAGTAGCTCACACCACTTTCCCCCTCCCCACCCTGGTGCTGGCTTAGCAGAATTGCCAGGTCTGGCTTCTGTTCCCAGTCTGGCCATGGTCGCTAATTAATAAACCTGATCTTCAAGGGTGGGGACAATCTAACCCGGCAAATTACAAGTTAATTGCGCTCATTGACTCAGAAGCCAAATATTATGCTTCACTAGTCCTGGAAGATCTAGTTGAGGGGTCAAACACCAACATCTGGTTCCTCAATCAGACAGGTTCCGCAAAAAAAACGAAACTACCATCAGCATTTTAGCTGTAACAACGATTGCTGACAAATGCAAGCGCTTAAAAAAACGGCATCTATGTTTTATAGATTTTAAATACATACCAAAAAAAGAGAGGTTACATGTGTCTCAAAAGCCACAGAGACGGAGCAAGTTTAACAACCCAATTTGGATGGATAGGAAAGCCCTCACACACCGACCTAGTCAGTGTCATGCTTCATCATAGGGCCCCACCTCGGAGGCCGAGTGCCTCCTTGGTGTGCTACGATGTCAGAAGACTGCGGAGCTGGTTGTGTGATAGGGCGTGCAGTGAAGAATATTAATAAAAGTGTCTAAAAGGGTATCTCAAAATTTTTTTATTAATAGTTCCCTACAACACAGTTAAAAAATGGTCTTATGTGTCTGAATTTACAGCCCTCAACGCTCGCCACCCGTTTCAGCACCTAGCTTCTCCTCTGAACCGGACCCCGACGATCCTCAATCAGACAGGTTTCGCCAAAAAAACGAAACTACCATCAGCATTTTAGCTGTAACAACGATTGCTGACAAATGCAAACGCTTAAAAAAACGGCATCTATGTTTTATAGATTTTAAAGCCACATTGGATTGGGTGACAGAGCTTTCTTGTGGGGCAAACAAAGGTGGTGGGGCCTCCACAATATAATCTTGTGAGCCATTGAGCAACTGCACACACACACTTGGGTTCAAGTCAAGCTGGCGGATGGGGCAAGTCTGTCACGGAGAATACCAATAGCTATCGGCCCCAAACAAAGATGTGATCTCTCCCCACATTTGCTCATCCTTTTTCTGGCTGACTTGTCCCCAAGGTTTGATCAGATGAACTCACACCCGCCGAAACTAGGACCATTCATCCTGACTCATCTCAAATATGTGTATTACATTGTTCTATTGAGCCACACAAGCGTGGGATTACTGAGATCAATGGCAGAATCAGCAGAGTTTGCCGCAGTCAATAAATTAGAAATAAATACGACTAAAACAAAAATGTCTAGCTGGAACCAACCCGGTCTCCCACTCAAGATCACGTTAGGAGATGTAGATCTATAAGAAGTATGTAGTTATAAGTACCTGGGCTACTACATTGACAAGAAATTGAGGGTCTTATTTACAAGCCCCTTGCTCCACTGGTGCGTCACATTTATTGGGAGAAAAAGTGGTGTAATGGCAATGCAAGATGCGTGTAAACAAGCTCCTGAATATCCAGGTGCACAAACAGTACATGCTGAAGAAAGGTAAGGGGTTGATCTATGCCTTTTGTGCTCTCGCCAGAAGCTAGACGGCCCTTCTTTTAAGCTATTATTAGCCGTCAGTTGCAGCAAAACTACTTCCAAAGATGGTCTATGCAAGTGCTGTCATGCACAGAATAGATGCCTTGATTCTGGGCAAACTACAAACACAAATATAAGCAAGTGTTTGGGCTACCGTGAGTGCCTCTCCTGCACAATTAAAATTGGAATTTGGACTTATGCAGCAAATCATAGGGAGTAGATATCTTACCATTTAAACATGGCACAAACTACGGATAAATTAAAGCAGCCCATTGGTCAACGCCTTATGGCAGGCTTTGGAAAGTACCCACCATTCTATTTACGCAAAAAAAAACAATTGATGGGCAGAAGCAGAACAATGTCAAACATTCACCCCAGTACAGAGATCTGGGCCTAAATCCATCGTTTTTTGCTCCCCATGCCATTCCAGTTTGAACCAAGCCATATGCATATCAGTCTTGACCCTATTCCCCATGGGAGCAGTCGAGCCCGAACTGCCAGGCCTGGTCATCCCTGGACTGGATGCAAGCATACTGGGACTGTTGCACTTGATTTACAGCAAATATTTGAGGTCTTCACTGCAAGAAACAAATACAACTAACCTATGGCACTTAAACTTACCATATCCTACCTTTTTCTGTGCCCTTACCAAAGATGCCAAATTTAATTCTCTCATTAATGACAAGCACAAACGTACCGCTCGGTTACATGCCTGGATGGTAATACAGTCTCATAACATTTTAAAGCCAGCAGCATACCTCAGCATGACATACTCAGCCTAAATAAAGAGAAACCCGTTTGCTAGCTGCTTGGTGTCCTGCCATCTTTGGCAACCAACTAGTATGGAAATATAAAGGCCCAGAATCATGCAGACTATGTGGTGCCTTGAAGGAAGATAACGTACATCTGCTTTGTATATGCTTCTTTTTAAAGAAGGAACACGTTTCAAAGTTGAAACCCATCTTCAATGATGGTGGATTTGGAACATGTAGGATGGCTATAATAAAGAGCATTGATCCCTCAGACGCCCAGATTAATTGTAAATTGATGACATTTCAGATATTACATGGGAAACTACTCAAATGAAGTTTTATTTTTTCTGGAAACATAAATTACAGATGCTCTGGACGATTTTACTAGCACTGCTGCACTTTCTAATGACTATAGATCATCCATGTGTTTACTAGCTCTGTGGCACCTTAAATACTCCATATTAGTTTAAGAGTCGATATTTTAATGGCGCTTAATAAGCAGGAGGCATTTTCCAGCACAATTACATTTCAAATACTCTTCAGTGATTCAAGTTTAATAAGCAGGAACGCTACTGACATTATCAACAAAAGTGGCCTTTGATGACATCACACATCCATGTTTCCTGGTGACTTCATTCAGCATGCCCATTAATGTCATATCCGACATTATCAGAATCCAGGACTGTATAATGAAATTGTTCAGGTGGTAGCCACCTCAGTTTTAGGAGCTATTACTCGTTAATATTAACATGAATTTTATGAAGATTAGTGAAAATTGTAACTTTGTGAGACAATTTCCAATTATGTATTAAAACATAGAAAATCTTAGTTATTATGAACTTTTGTGTATATGGTAATCTTGCGATAGTTTTTATTAACCTAACCAATGTATTCATTCATTCCTCTCGATAATAACTGTTTTTAAAACGACTTGCTGACCGGCCACATGGTACAATGTCTGAGGCTGCTGCCCGGCTCGGCTTGATTGCATCCCTGATCGTGCGGTGCCAATAATTATTCAAAGAGAGTTGTAATGTCCATGTCGGACTGTAAATAATTAAACACCCACAGTGTTTTCTAGAACACATGCTTTCATGCTGCACAGCAAGCAGGCTGCTATGGAGCTTCTTTATCTGTGCACTTTGTGGGGTGGGCAGGCGTCAACTTAATGCATGACTAATGCATTTTAGTGCGGTGATGCGGATAGAAAACTTAAATGAGTTAGTCTAACACCTGATGCGTGCTACTTGGCAGGGCTGTTTTAAGATGGAAATAAGTGCTTCTAGTATATGCATTTTAGCAATAGGCAGTCTGTATCTTGTGCAAACACTTTTGATAACAGTCCTTTGAAAGCATGCACTTTACAGCTCAGCTGGGAACACCCTAACAATAACTCTCAAATAGAATACAATTTAACTATCACAAAGCTTGAAGTGACTCCACTGATTAAAGCTTATACCAGCCTCCAAGCAGCCTTAACATTTGAATATTAAATAATTGCACACATTTACGTTTCTTTCAGGCAGCAGGCATCCTAGTAAGAAGTTGTGTTTCATGTTAAGTTGTATATATTCATCTTCAAACTACAGGGCATTTCCTCCGTTTCATTTTAGCGGAGGCACCTCAACTATAGCAGTAACAGTCCCAGGGTGGTTGTCTTTTAACAAAAAGCAAAGGAACAGTCCGGGCACAAGTCGAGGATACACGTGGGTAGACGGTGGCAAGCCTCTTTTTTCCACAGGGTGGGCTCTGCCCCCCCCCCCCTGCAAAAAAGTTAGGCCTCAATGAAACATGCAGAACCTGTCCAGGACACTAGGACACGTTCAACAGCGCCTGCACATTGTCTACTTTTGTTTCGAGCAGCAAAGTGCAGGCGGTAAGGAGGCTTTGTTATTTTAAATTCCTCCTGGGCCCCAAACAAAGGCCGAAGTTTAGAGGCCATCAGGTCTCCATTTGTTTGAGTATCCTGGCTGGGAGCTATCTGGAGACTCACACCTAGATGCACATGCAATATAGGGGAAACAAAGGCATACATATTTTTATTACTTCACATTTACTTAAGAGAGGCATGCTTTTGACTTTGTTCAGTCCTTGTAAATAAGAGATATGTATGTACTGTAACAATGTCAGATGTGTTGGTCTATCCCAGTATTTACACAAATAACAATCTAAATACCACTGTTTTGTTTTATAGCCCTACTCATTCCAATCCAGGTTGTTTGAGCGCTTTATATCACCTGTACACATTAAACATTGACAATAAATTGTATGAGTGTAAATCAAAATCAAGGTTGTGTTACAGTGAGTGTTCCAAAGCCGTAGCACACTTAACTAGCTAGATTAAATAAAAAGATGTCACCTGCATGTTATACAATGTGCTTTGCAGGAGACCTAGGAACCCTCTATGCTGCTTCGATTCAAAACTGGGATTAGACAAAACACAGATCCAGGACTGGCCGTAGCAGGCACCGGGCGTTTCCCTAGTGGGCCACCAGGGTGGGGGCCGGTTTTGGGCCCGGGCTGTTTTTGTTACCAGGGGTTTGGAATATCAGCCCCCTGTAACAAAATCGAATCCGGAGCTCCTAATTTAAAATGGTGAATCCCTTTCTTGACTCTCCACTTCAGGTGTTCCACCTTAGGGGTGTGTCTCGCCTGAACGTGCAATTCGCCCACTGACTGTCTAATTTCCTATCTGTCCCACTCCACCCACCTCCGAACCAAAACAGCCCTCTCACAACCTTTTCGCCTGGAACCCAATCACCACTGAAGACACCATCCGCCTGATGAACTCCATTCACTCAGGATCGCCAACCGACCCATGTCCCCTCCACATCTTCAACAAAGCAGACTCCATCATCGCACCCCATCTCCGCGATGTCATCAACTGTTCCTTCAACTCCGCTACCTTCCCGGAAAGCTGGAAACATGCCTAACTCAGCGCCCTTCTGAGGAAACCCACAGCAGACCCCTCTGAACTTAAGAACTACCGCCCCATCTCACTCCTCCCATTCCCTGCCAACGTCATTGAGAAAGCCGTCAATAGTCAGCTCACCGCCTTCCTTGAATCCAACAATTCCCTCGACCCTTCACAGCCCGGCTTCCGAGCCAAACACAGCACCGAAACCGCCCTCATCGCAGCTACAGACGACATCCGAACGCTACTGGACAACGGAGAAACAGTTGCCCTGATCCTACTCGACCTCTCCGCCGCCTTCGACACAGTATGTCATAGCACACTCATACAACGTCTCAACAACGTCTGAATACAAGGAAAAGCTTTGGATTGGAGCATCTCGTTCCTCGCCGGAAGAACCCAGAGAGTCCGCCTCCCCCCATTCAAATCAGAGGCCACCAAATTCATCTGTGGTGTACCACAAGGATCTTCACTCAGCCCCACCCTCTTCAACGTATACATGAGTCCCCTCGCATCCATCGCGCGCCAACAAAACCTCAACATCATCTCCTACGCAGACGACACCCAGCTGATCCTCTCCCTCACCAAAGATCCAAACACCGCCAAAACCAATCTACACGAAGGAATGAAAGAAGTAGCCGAATTGATGAAGAACAGCCGTTTAAAACTTAACTCGGACAAAACGGAAGTCCTCATCTTAGGATCATCCCCCTCTGCCTGGGACGACTCATGGTGGCCACCTGCCCTGGGTACAGCACCCATACCTACAGATCACGCACGTAACCTGGGCTTCATCCTAGACTCCTCCCTCTCGATGACCAGACAAGTCAACGCCGTCTCTTCTTCATGCTTCAACATCCTACGCATGCTCAAAAAAATCGTCCGCTGGATCCCCACCGAAACAAGAAAGACAGTGACCCACGCACTGGTCACCAGCCGACTAGATTATGAAAATACCCTTTACGCCGGGACCACAGCCAAACTACAAAAAAAACTCCAACGCATCCAAAACGCCTCAGCCAGACTCATACTGGACATTCCCCGTCATGCTCAAATTTCTGGTCACCTGAAGGATTTCCACTGGCTCCCCGTCAACAAGAGAATAACGTTCCGTCTCCTCACCCACGCACACAAGGCCCTCTACGACCTAGGTCCCGAATGCCTCAACACACGACTGTCCTACACACCCACCCGCCAACTACGATCATCCAATCAAGCCCTCGCCGCAATTCCGCGCATCCACAGATCCACCATGGGAGGAAGATCCTTCTCCTACTTAGCTGCCAAAACCTGGAATTCTCTCCCCACTCACCTCCGACTTACACAGAACCACCTCTCCTTCAGAAAGCAACTAAAAACCTGGCTATTCGATAAGTAATGCACCCACCCTCCCTCAAGAGCCTTGAGACCCTCTGGGTGAGTAGTGCGCTATACAAATTCCTGAACTTATGCAGATGGACTCTCACATATAACATAATGTAAACTACCATAGGGCTCTATGGCTTGCTGAAGGAGGTACTGGAGTATAGTATATGCAGTGTACCTTGTCATAGCACACAGTGAGTGTGCCTTGCAGTGTTTTCAGAATGGTTTGCATCATTTCACACAGCCTGCAATGGCAATCTGCATGCTGTTTGGGTCCCTTAGGGTGGCATAATACATGCTGCAGGCATTGGAGACCCTCCTCAGCACCCATTCCCTAGGTGCCAGAGGTACCATTTACAGGGGACTTACAGGGGTGCTAAAGCCCTTGCTTATTTTGGTTACAATTAGCCATTTACCTTCTTTTAAGGGAATGTTCACTGGCAATGGGGGACTGGCTACCAGGGGCGCAGTGCACTGTCAGTCAGAAAGCATTGGTACCAGGGCAAAAAGTGGGGATGACCATGTCATAAAGGCCTCTTTCCTACACAACCGCCCAAATGAAAGAGGATGCTGCTAACATTTTCCAAGAGAGTCTTCATTGTCTAAGTGGAAGAACCTGGAAGAGCCATCTACATTGGCATGGCCAGTCCGGAGTCTATGTTCCACTATAAAGTCCATTCCCCGTAGGGAGATGGACCACCTCAATAGTTTAGAATTTCCCCCCCTTCATTTGCTGTCTCTTCCCCTGCAACTTCCCCTCTGACCTACGCGCCTCTGAACTATACAAAGTAATCCCTGGCTTCTGCACAGGAACACAGCTCAGAGGTGCCGACAGGGCTGGCAATTAGAGTAGGCTTTCCCCAGCGTCACTCCGTCAGTGTGCTTGAGGGGAGGGGGCTGCGCTGAGGGATTCTCAACGTGCGATGCAGCATTGAATCCAGCCCACCAGTCCGGCTGATGGGGCACCTCTGAGGGGGGTTTTCTCAGTGCGGCAGGTGCTTCTCCAGCAACGAAAGCACAGCGTGCTGGGGAGTAGAGAAACATGGGAGAAATCACTGGGGGCTCCCCACCGCATGAAGCGCTCCACACACGCTAGGTGGCAGTAATAATTATCCCATAACCGCGCTCACCATGTACTGCATTGTAGAAATCGGGAGCCGAGAACAGCGCCCTGAGTTGTTCACAAAGCCCTGAGCTAGAGTCCCACAGTTGGTTTCAGGTGGAATCCTTTTTACTCCCTGAGATTACAAATGACTGGGCCTGCAAGCAAGCCCCTTGAGAGCACTGAGGCACCAAAGCAGGGACCAAGCAGCAGGCCAGCACATCAGGGTCATTGAGTAAAGTGGCAGTCCTTCTTGTAGCCGAGCAGGCCACCGGTAACCCCAACCAACTAGTCGGTCCTTCTATGGCGGTTTTTCCTGGCAGCATAACAGTTCCTTCTGGCAATGTGCAGTCTGTAGAGCCAGCAGCATCTGGTTACAAGTAAAAACAGTGTTTAAAATTATGGGTTCAGAGCCCCTGCACTTATGTGTTTGAAGTGGAAGTAACCTCTAAAGAAATCTTAGAAGTGCACAACACCACCATTCATTCTCAGTCCGGGCTCCAGGCATCAGTAGGGGGTAAACAAGCCCTTTGTATGAGGGCAGGGTCCAGCCTAAACAAATGTGCATGCACCCCACCTCCCTCTCTCCCAGCCCAGGAAGACCATTCAGTATGCAGAAGAATGCGGATGTAACCCTGTTACACCCAACCCTTCCTGTGTGATGGCTGCCTAGAAAGTATGCACAAAGCCCAGCTATCATTCTATCCTAGAAGTGAAGTGATTTAAGTCAAGCTGCTCAGCACAAAGAGTGATACGCACATAGGAATGCCCACTTTCTAAAAGTTTTGATAACAAGAGGAGTTGGGCCCACGAGGCCAGGTTCGGGCAGGGCCGTATATATATCAAACAAGAAAAAGGCCCTGAAGCTGTTTTATTTCAATTCAATTCAATTTAAATCTTTATTCGGTTATTAGAACAAAATAACCATAAAAGTTCAAGTAAAAATTCACAGTTTGACAAATTCAGCCAATGCACCAATGTCAATTCATCATAGTTCAGGATACGATTGATTTACGTGATTTTAATTTTTTTTTTTTTTAAAACGAGGAAATAAATACGGTAGTTAAAATGTTATCAAGTTTCTGTACAGCTAAAAAGGCAGGGCGACAGTGGCTTACTTCCATGGTCTTCAATAAAGGAACAACCCACCTTCGTCTAGGTTTTGTATAATATTTTCAAAAGAAAAGAATATCTGTTTGTTCTGCCACATCGTCACAAGGGCACTTAATCAAAACCTTCGACCAATCGTTCATATCGGGGAAGCTGAGTGACCTAAACAATAAATTAAATCTAAAAGGAATTAGTAAAAATCTCTCGTAGTCACTCATTTGCAGTTTAACATATGGCTGTATTTTCCTAGAAATCACAATTTGATCGTGGGCGACCACCGTTATTTTTTTCATCTCTAATAACATTTGTCGTTCATACAGGTAGGTCTACACTTTTCCTTCAAAACTTTCCTAGAGATGTCACACAGAGAGATTGGTTCATAGAAATAATTTGCAGTACCCAAATCCGTATCTCATTACACTCTTTTCTGCTTTTTAAATGTTTCTTGGACCACTCTGTGTGATAGATGAAAACTCATTAGTGTATGGAAGCCGGTATGTTCTTGCTAATGCATTTATTTTATTTATTTATTTCATTTCTTGTATAGCGCAAGAATCGACCCCGTACAGGGTATCTCCGCGCTTTGCTCGCTAAGATGTAGAAGGAGGAGTTATTGCAGATGAGCTGTAGTCTAGTAAGCTGATAGTTCAGTTATTCTTCTAGGAACAGGTTGGTTTTTAATTTTTTCCTGAAGGCAGAGTGGTCAGAAATTTGCCTGATGCTGAAGGGTAAGTTGTTCCATAGGGTCGGCCCCACCAAGGAGAAGGCTCGGCCACCCTGTCTGGTCTTTTTTACAAGAGGGGTTTTTATCAGCAGTTGGTTGCTTGAGCGTCGGGATCTGTCTGGTTTGTAGAGGTGTAGTTTTTGAGTCAGATAGTTGGGGGCATTCCCGAACAGGCATTTGTGGACAGTGCAACAGATTTTAAATTTGACACGTTGTCGTCTCTGTAGCCAATGAAGTTCTCTCAGCAGAGGCTTGGAGGGGGTTCTTGGAGGGGCATTCAGAATCAGTCTTGCCGCTGTATTCTGTACTACCTGTAGGCGGTTTATGGCATCCTCGTTGGCTTGTATCAGGAGCCCATTGCAGTAGTCTAGTCGACTTATCACCATGGTCTGTACAAGGGTCTTTCTATAATTGTCCGGTAGATAAGGGAAGACTCGTCTTAACAGGCCGATGGTGTGGAAACATGCCCCAGCGATTGCATTCACATGTTCCTTTAAGGTTAGATTTTGATCTAACTTCACCCCCAGATTCTTTACTGTCAATTTTGGGGAGGGTACTGGTCCTAGGTCCAGGGGCCACCAGTCAGGGGACCATAGTATAGATGCTTTTCCAAAGAGCATTACTTCCGTCTTCCCAACGTTGCATTGGAGACGGTTGGAAGCCATCCAATTAGAGATAGCCCTCATGCCTTCAGCAAAATTTTCCCTAACATTAGAGTTGAGGGAGTGGAAAGGGTAGAGGAGTTTGGTGTCGTCAGCATAGGACACCGGAGTGAATCCGTATTTCCTCACAATCTCAGCAAGGGGGGCCACGTACACATTGAACAATGTGGGGCTTAGGCATGAGCCCTGTGGCACCCCCTTCGTGAGCACCCTTGAGGAGGAACGATAGGGTCCCAAGCTGACGGATTGTGAGCGCCTGGACAGGAAACTCTCCAACCAGGAAAGGGCCTGTCCTCCAATGCCCACTCCCTTTAAACGGCTCACGAGAATCTTGTGAGACACAGTATCAAAGGCGGCCGACAGGTCTAACAGCACCAGAATCATTGAGCCTCCTCTATCCTGTGACATCTTGATGTTATCGGTCACGGAGAGGAGTGCAGATTCGGTGCTGTAGTTGGGCCTGAACCCGGATTGTGAGTGGTCCAGGCCCCCTGTCGCCTCTATGAAACTGGGCATGTGGGTGTTAACATGTTTCTCGGCCAGTTTACACAGGAGGGGCAGAAGAGAGATAGGACGGAGATTGGAGAGCTCTGTCCAAGGGGAGGTGGAGTTTTTCCGTATAGGATTCACTACTGCCTCTTTCTATTGCTGAGGGAGTTTACCTTCTTTGTAAGAGAGGTTCAAAACTTTTTGAATAACGGGGCAGAGAGCTGTGCTCAGAGTGTTCATCACTCTAGGGGGGAGAAGGTCAAGGGGAGACCCTGTTTTTATATTGTTTAATAATGATCTTATATCATCCTCGGTGGTTTCAGGGATGTCAGTGAAGGTCTCAGTATTAGTCTGTGTGCAAGAGGCACTAGAAGTCTCTATGGTATTGGGGTGTTTGGCCAGAATTTTATTATAAATGGTATCGATTTTATCTTCAAAGAATTGCGAGATATTATTGCACAACTCTTGAGAAAAAGTGTCAGGGCTTTCGCATGCTGAGGGGTTGGTGAAGTTTCTCAGGATTTTATATAGTTCTCTAGTCGAGTTGTCAGCTTCATCGATTTGAGATTGAAGGCTGGTTTTCCTCGCCTTTTTTATATTTTTGTAGTAGGAGGAAACAGCTTGTTGATAAAGCTCCTTACTTTCACTAGAATGATTCTTCCTCCATAGTTTTTCTAGCTTTCTGCACTTTTGTTTTTCTAATTTTAGCGTTTCAGTGTACCAAGTTTCCTTTTTATTGGTCAATGGTTGTTTGACTAATTTTTGTGGGGCTAGGAGGTTTATGGTATCGAGGAGGGTATTGTTGAGTTTGGCAAGGGCCGACTCAGAATTGTCAGAATCTGTGAAAATCGGTGGTTTCCAAGTTTCTGCAAATGCATCTGGAGTGATCTTGTGCCATGATCTTCGTTTGATGCTCAGAGTAGCAGAAGGGTCGGAGGGTTTGGTTAGCTGCATGATGGAGAATTCCAGCATGCTATGGTCAGACCAGTGTGCAGATCTGGGGGGGGGTGGCAGTGTATAGATGGGTCATTAGAGAAAATAAGATCTAGGGTATGGCCTCCCCTGTGGGTAGGGCCGCTGTTCCGCAGGTGTAAGCCTAGGAGGGCAAGGTCAGCTAGAAGAAGCTTGGTATCAGGGTCCTCTGGTACATCAGCGTGGAAATTAAAGTCCCCAAGTAAAATGAAGTGTTCTCTGGCTTTCATATGTGGAGCAAGTGCTTCAGTTAAAGTTAGTGAAAAGCCGGTGTTAGGGCCAGGAGGTCGGTATACTAAGGCTCCTTTCCAGTGATTCTTAGTTCCAGTATTTATTTTAAAGATCATTATCTCCATGGAAGGAAGTAAGGCTTGTTCTATTACTGTAATGTGGAGGTTGTCTTTGTATATTATGGCGGTACCGCCGCCTGTTTTTATCGGGCGATCTTGTCTCAGGATTTTGTATCCTAAAGGAATCCCTACCGTAACAGTTGGGACAGTATGAGGCTTTAACCAAGTTTCCGTGAGGAAGCATATTTCCGGTTTAAGGCTAAGGATGGTGTCCCATATTTCAGTACAATGACGCGGGAGTGATCGAACATTTAGTAGGAAGCTTTTCCAGCCTTTCGTTTCTGGCTTGAAGGTTTGTGGAGACTCTGTTATTATGGTATTGAAAGCGGCTTGGAATCCACAAAAACAGCAGGAAAAGGGACCTTCTGGACAAGGCCAGCTGTTATCGGCACATCTATGGCGACCCTGGGGGCGGAGAGCTAGTAAGGATTGTGAGGAATACCTGATATGAGAGTCTTTAGGTGTAGCCATGGTGAACGAAAGAGTAACAGGAAAAAGGAGCAGGGTGGGTGGCCCCTGGCCCCGTCCTGTCGCGGACGGGCGCAGACGGGCTACTCTTTGGCTACTCTTCAGCGTAGCTTCGGCTCCACTGCGCGCGACCGCTGCGCGCTCACTAGGGGGCGAGGGCTAAATAGCCCCGAGAGACCCAGCTGCTAGAGCGCTAACCGCCAAGCAGTTCTAAGCAGGAAGTGGTGTCCTCCCCCTTGCAATCAGAGGGAAGACGAATCAGCAGTCCGAGATGCGTCTCCTACGGCTAATCTACACTAATCAGAAGTGTGGTGATTATGCGTGCAAGAATGCGAGTAGCAAATTTTAAAAAAGACGATTATTCTGTTTTAAATCGCAGATATAAAAACATTCAGGCAAGTCACAATTTACATGTGGTTGGAGCGCAGGCTCAATGCTGTAGGCTCTGGCGAGCTAGCGGGTCAGGAGGAACTGCACTACCCCTTACCGCAGCGCGTGAAAGTCAAGCTCAGCCTAAATAGCCCAGAGAGACCCAGCTGCTAGAGCGCTAACCGCTAAGCAGTTCTAAGCAGGAAGTGGTGTCCTCCCCCTTGCAATCAGAGGGAAGACGAATCAGCAGTCCGAGATGCGTCTCCTACGGCTAATCTACACCAATCAGAAGTGTGATGATTATGCGTGCAAGAATGCGAGTAGCAAATTTTAAAAATGACGATTATTCCGTTTTAAATCAGATATAAAAACATTCAGGCAAGTCACAATTTACATGTGGTTGGAGCGCAGGCTCAATGCTGTAGCCTCTGGCGAGCTAGCGGGTCAGGAGGAACTGCCACTACCCATTACCGCAGCGCGTGAAAGTCAGGCTCAGCCTAAATAGTCCCGAGAGACCCAGCTGCTAGAGCGCTAACCGCCAAGCAGTTCTAAGCAGGAAGTGGTGTCCTCCCCCTTGCAATCAGAGGGAAGACGAATCAGCAGTCCGAGATGCGTCTCCTACGGCTAATCTACACCAATCAGAAGTGTGGTGATTATGCGTGCAAGAATGCGAGTAGCAAATTTTAAAAAAGACGATTATTCCGTTTTAAATCACTGATATAAAAACATTCAGGCAAGTCACAATTTGCATCTCATTAAAAAGTTTTTAACATACCTGCATTCCTTTTGTGATTCTTTTTACAGGAACTTCTACTTAAAGAAAAAGTATTCGCTAAGCTTTTAGCGTGCTGAAAGAATATAACACTTATGTCTTTCCATGATTGGATAAATTCAAGGCATGAAGATATACAATTCTCAATACAATTCAGTAAAACCAATCTAACCTTTCTGGATGTGTAGTAGGTAACAACCGTTGAAAATGAGTTGATGACTTCACTATATAAAAAGAAGATGGACAAGAACACAATTTTACACTTCAAAAGTTCACACCCTATTGTGATGATCCCCCCCCCCCCCCTCGCCCTGTGATATTTAAACATTATCCTACTGTACCCATATGTATCTTGATTTCACTGTGCGCCCTGCTATTGATCCATGTGGAACTGTACCTCTATGTCGAGTATGCAAAGTTCACACCCTAGAAGCTTAAAAGAAAACCTCTCTTCTGGGCAACTACTTAGAATAAGAAGAAATTGTTCTAACAAGGCAGACTTTGATCACCATGCCGCGGTTTTCTGCAAAGAAATGCAAAAGAGAGGTTATTAAAAAAAACTCGTAAAACAGATCCTCCCGGCTGTAGCTCAAGGTAGGCACATAAAAGGCATCATATGTAGCTCTCATTTAGACAGTTGAATGTTTTAAGAAAAGACAATTTTTTGAATATTGTCTCTTTGTATAATTGGCTGAGCTGACTAGAAGCTTAATGCTGTCAAGGTACACATTTTATTTCTTTGTAATAAGGAGAAAAATATTACATAAGAAGGGAGCCATAATTACTAAATCTTTTTTCTTTTTAACATCCATTTTTTAGAAAACCAACAGTTCTGCCAAACTTAAGAATCCTGATGATTCATATTGAATGTCTGAGACTCGAAACGCGCAGGCTTATGATAATAAACAAAAGAAACACTGGGGAACCACACGAATTCATTTTTGTCTGTATATAGAGGAAATGTCTCATGTATTGTCTTAATTCATGTGACTTTCAACTCCTTATGAACCACTAAACAACATATGTAGGCTAGCTCTTTAAAAGGTTTAACAGATCAATAACTTAATATGCGTGGGCACTGATGTTCGCTTAATTATTAGGGGATTTAGAAATGTAACTATATTTTGAACCTGATATCATATCTACTGAACTGTTTGTTATTAAAACGGCGGCGGAACTGTAGTGACGTGGCAAGATACAAAACTCAGGCCAAGGATCTTAGTGCAAAACTGAGACAGAGGAAATATCCGGAGACTGTGATTTAAAAAGGCTTTTACAAGAGCACGAAATAATAACCGTGACGCCCTTCTGGAGGACAATCCACGTAGGGAGGATGCCGCAAACAGGACGGTTTGTGTTACCACATACAGTCCGGTCAGCAACCAAGTGACAAAATTGGTCCACAAACATTGGCGCACTTTAACGAGTGGTGGCTTGACTCTGGAGAAACCTCTCTTTGCACATAGAAGGGGTAGGAACTTAAGAGATATACTCGTTCATACAAGACCACCCCCTCCTACTAAGGATCAGACGAGGTTGCAAGGCGTACATGGGCACTACCCGTGTGGCAACTGTAATAACTGCCACCTCACAAAAAAGAGCCAGAATCTAACCTTTACCAATGGGACAAAATGGGAACAACGTGCATTTACGAACTGCAACAGTAAAAATGTTGTTTACCTAATTACCTGCCCCTGTGGAAAGGAATATGTGGGGATGACCACCAGACCTGTGAGGGTCAGGTTGAATGAACATAAAAGCAACATCAGGTGTAAGAAACTAACGACTAAGATGTCAACCCACTATATTGAACATCAACACTGTGTGAATGAGTTACAGTGGACAATAATAGAACAACTACCCTCAGAGATAGGTCTCCTGGAAAAAGAGCAACGGTGGGTGTTTCAGTTGGGAACCGACACCACTGGGCTGAACGATTCCATTCCATGGAACCTTCTCAGATAAAACCCCATCTGACTACCCATCACAATCTGTTGATGTACACGTGTGGTTACATCTAACAAATATATCTGCGGGGTTCCTCTGGGTCAATACACTAGTACAACGAGGTACTACCTAGTTGTGATTGAGGATGTATCCCTTTTGGTAGGGACCGTGCTTCTTGAGTTTTTCCCCCCTTTACAACTAAAGTTCTGTTAAACAATCACCGTCTGTTGAGTCCAACCTTGAAGGCAGTTTAATTAATTGTGATCCAAAAAAACTTCTAAAAGGTAGTTTAATTCACCACTGTTGTGCTTGTTACTTATTATATTTTGTTCGGCCTCTAGCGGTAAAATTGCCCAAATGCACTGCCTTATATGCGCACTTTATTTTATCACCCAAATGCGTGTCATTGTGCATTTACTGTTGAAGCGCCATTCATCAACCGGCATTTACCTGTAAAACCGACTGCTCCGTGTTTAAACGTAGTGTCTCCGTCGACGCATGCGCGGCAGCCTCGCTCGCCGCGCATGCGTACCTCTGGAGCGGTAATGCGCATGCGCGACAGAGTAGTGAAAGGCGCTAGCGCATCACCGGACGCTCGGAGGTTGTTATCTCCGTATTTGGGCACTACCCCGGGTTGCATTATTCATTTAATCAACACTAATTACCTACAGGCACAATATATATAAGGGCCTCGATTCCTTCGTAGCTCACTTCATCGGAGCCGCGTTGAGGGAAGGCAGGCGATTAGCTGTTGCAGTAACCGTGAGTTATAGACCATTGAGAGAAGCAGTTGTTCTCTGTACTTTTGGCGCATTGATGACAAAGTCTTCCTACTGAACCCCTGATATTGATTTCTTAGGTTTTCTGATTAGAAAAGAAGGATTCCCCAATATACGCTAAGGCTCATGAAGTCCTGTATTTGGGAACTTTAAGTAAGACTTTTATTCCTTTCTGTTTGCTCTCCTTCCATCTGAGCAGAGAGTAATTTTGGTGTTGTGTGTGTGTATGTTTGTAGTGTCCTTTTTCTTTTTCTTTTTCCTTTCCAGGGTCCCATTATTTTTGGTTCTACCTGATGTTTTTTCAGAGAAGCTTGATTCTTCTCCTTTAACCTGTGAAATATAGATCTGTATGTTTATCTATGATTTTGTCTCCACAGGTTCTTACGCCAACTGGGCGCAACGACACTCACTAACATTTAACATTGTTAGGAACATTACACATTGTGGTAATTTTTATTTACACTTTTACATTTTACATGTGAGTAAGGGGAGGGTAAGTGCATTAACCCTTGTCCTGAAGAAGGGGGCTTTGATCTCCGAAACATGTTGACTTTTTGATACGTATTAGGGTATCAGACCACTGTATCTATCAAAACCACGCCCTGCACTTTCGTTTTAATAATACCAGCCGGGGATTTAATAAAGTATTTTTTTTCCCACGTGCCAGGTATTTTTTAACCACTCACTTTTTTCACCTCACCTCACTCACACTTTTGTATAAAAACACACACCCCCACACATAGTTCACTTCAAGTGCTCCTGCGTATCCGCGAGTCGTAGCACGCCGCATCCCGTAGAGGGGTGCGAAGGCCCCGATGATGAAGCATGACACCAAGGGGCCTGTTGGTGTGTGAGGGGCATTTAAACAACACTGTGTGTTCCCCATCACTCTAGGGATCACTATCACTTTGAGTGGATTCCACTTTGTTTATTCGTATGACTAGGGAGACTGAATCCACTGACTCTCTCTCTCCCCCCTCCTGTTAAAATGTGTTATTAAAGGTACCAGGAATCTAAAGCAACCCAATGGCTCGTTCTTGTTCTCAATAGCGAGCAGGTTCTACTTGGAGATGTGTCCCTGCTAGGATATGTGCCAAAATAATATCCAGCAATTTATTTTCAATTTTTTAGAAAGCTCAACAACCTGGCCAGAGTCTGCATGATTCTCTCAGGTTACTCTGTGGATGCATTTACAGTGGTGTGGACACTTTGGGAAAGGAACTTTTTATTTACTTCGGACTAAAAGCATTAAGGTATGTTGTGTGGTATATATTGTTTTTTTTTGTGTTTTATACCTCATTTTAAAAAGTAATTTATTCCTTAATGCTTAACAGAATTGGAGCAATAACTGCATGTCTGGCTGTGTGGCACCTGTAGATACAAAAACAGTATTTAAGGGTCGATTTTTGGATCTAAAAGCAATACTAAAAGATTGAAGGATTCCTGTTGCTAGACTGACTGGACGTTTAGAAGCATTTATGAAAAATACTCTGTTCCTTAGGCGGCTGATACACAGCAGATGGAAGTTCAGGACAGTTGTAGGTTTATAGGTTCAAGTCCTGCCAGTTAGTTTTTTAAAAAATATATTTGTATTTGCATTTTTAACCAATCAAAAACAACTGGCATATCACAAATAGTTATCCACACATCCGAAAACCCCCCACACCCACCACACACGGTAACATCACCGTGTTAATTAACCTATCAACCTGGCTCCGTCATAAAATATATTATTGACTGTCCTCTTTCCCCCCGCCCTCCAATAGACTCCCTCTGGTCTAGGGCCCATGTCCAGCAACATACCTTCATATAGAACTATAGAACAGCCATACCCAATAGGACCCACATCGCGTCAATCAGATCCCAGACGCCCATCAAGACCATGATACCTTCTCCATTTCCCCATACTCTGCTAAATGTCCGGGGCAACCTCTCGCTTTGTAGGTGACCCTTTCCGCCGCCATATACATGTCCATTCCCTTCCTCCATTCTCCCAATTGAGGGGGTGATGACGCCCCCCACGCCTGTGCCACGTTCCTTTTCGCTACCACCAGGGCCAACCGTGCGAAGATCAGGTGTGGGCGACTCAGGTCTATATAATTGGTACATCGCGTCAATCAGATCCCAGACGCCCATCGAGACCATGATACCTTCTCCATTTCCCCATACTCTGCGAAATGTCCGGGGCAGCCTCTCGCTTTGTAGGTGACCCTTTCCGCCGCCATATACATGTCCATTCCCTTCCTCCATTCTCCCAATTGAGGGGGTGATGACGCCCCCCACGCCTGTGCCACGTTCCTTTTCGCTACCACCAGGGCCAACCGTGCGAAGATCAGGTGTGGGCGACTCAGTTCTATATAATTCGTTATCCCCAGTAATACAAACTTGGGTTCCATAGGAAGTGTTGCCTCCAGCACCTTACTCATCTATCCCAGTATTTTTGCCCAGTAAGTGTGGATGATGGGGCAGTCCCAGATAATATGATAGAAGTCCCCCTGCAGGTGTCAACAGCGGAAACAACTGGAGTCACTAGCTCGGCCCATACGGTGTAGTCGAACCCTATCATAGTATACCCTGTGTAGTATCTTGTATTGGATGAGTCGGAGGCGGGATTTAATCACGACTTCTCTATGGATGCATCAGGGCAGCCTGCCAATCTATTGTGCCCATCGTACCCAGGTTCTGTTCTTAGGTTTCTCTCAGTTTCCCTAGTCTATCTGGCATGTTATTATTCAGTGTCTTATACGTAAAAGATACTATCTTGTTGGATATCTGTTCTTGCAATACGCGACCGTCCAGGGGGGCATATTCTGGCAGGGGAGAAGAGAGCAAACTCCCGACCTTCCATGCATGTCGCAACTGTGCGTATTTAAAAAAAACTGAGTGGGGTGCAACCCATACTCCTTAGCCAGGGTCCTAAAGGGTTTAAGGTCCCCCTTCGCCACCAGATCCCTCAACGTAGAGATTCGGATGTCATCCCACCCTCTAAAGCCCCTGAGTTTGTGGAGCTCCTTCAACCATGAACAGTTCCATATCGGCGTCTGCTTTGTCGGTTTATGTGTCCACCCCATTATCTTTGTTGCCCTGTCCCAAACTTCTATGGCTATCTGCGTGCCCGGGAGTAATTGTCTCCTACCTGTGCCCCCATATAAGTAGAACAAACAGGTACGGCGTGCCATGGTGTTCCGTTCTAACCTGTAAGTGGGGTGATCAGCCGGTGCATGGAATCATTCATTTACCGGCGCCAAATGCCCAGCCCAATAATATGCCTCAATGTCCGGCAAAGAGATCCCTCCATTATATTGGTTTCTCTGTAGCGTGCCCTGGGCTATCCTTGGTTGCTTTCCCAACCACAACAGGGAGCGCACTTCTGCATCTATCACCCTAAACGTCCGTCTAGGGAGAGGCAAGTATTCATTTTGTAGGACAAACAAGAAACTGGTCAATGTAATCATTTTGAACATTGCAGCCCAGCCAAATACTGTGAGGGGGAGGGCTTTCCATTGGAGAGCATCGTCCGCAAAGTTTGTAACCACTTGCTGGATGTTTCTTTATTAGGAGAGGTTTCTATCTGTAATCAAATAGATCCCCAAGTATTTGAATCCCGTCTAAGTTACCTGGAGGGCCCCAGGGAGAGGGGGCCACGTCTCCTCCGTTCTTGGGCTGTACAGGATCGATTTATGCCAATTTATCGTGTAACCCGAGAAGGAGCCATATCTGCCCAGGAGCCTGAACAGTGCGAGGACAGTAGTAGCCGGCTGAGCGACATACAGCAGGATATCATCCGCATAGAGCAACATTTTTTCTTCCCCTGTGTCAGTCTGTGATATTTGGAATCCCCGTATCTCCCCTGTCTCTGATCTCACAGGCCACTATTTCAAAGGTAAAGGCAAATAATAGTGGGGATAGAGGGCAGCCCTGTCGGGTCCCCCTTCTGATAGGAAGGTCGTCAGATAACATCCCGTTTTCCTTAACCCAGGCTCTGGGGTCTGCATATAGGAATCCCACCCATTTCCTGAATTTGGGCCAATGCCAAACTTGAGCAGAGCCGCCTCCAAGAAGGGCCAGTGTACTGCGTCAAGCGCTTTTTCAGCATCGAGGGAGAGATACATGGGTGGATCCTCCCGTCCCTATACCGCCATAAACTAGTTGTGGGTCCGTCGTAGATTCTGTCTAGTCACTGTCTGGTAAAAACCTTGTCTGGTCCTGATGTACCAGGCCTGAGATTACTTGGCGCAAGCGGAGGGACAAGATCGTCGCTAATTGCTTAGCCTCCACGTTGAGGAGAGAGATTGGGCGATAGGATGCGCAGTCCTCAGGGGTTTTTCCTTGTTTATATATAGGTAAGATCGTGGCCAGCCGAAGATCGAGCGGGGGGGGATACCCTCTCGGGCTGCGTCCCTAAACAGGGCTATTAAGTGGGCCGTCTGTAGGTCTGCCCCCTTTTTTAAAAAAATTCGGATGGGAGTCCATTCGGGCCTGGGAACTTCCCAGGGCGCAGTCTAGTTATTGCCTCTTTAATTTCAGTGACCAATATGTCGGCTTCTAGGGTCTCCTTGTCGTCCGTTAAAATCGGAGTTTGAATAGTGGGCAAGTAAGCCATGATCTCTTCCGGTTCACCCAATTCTCTGGCTTCGTTGAATTCTTGCAAATAGGAGGCAAACGGCTGGACTATCTGGGCATCTCCCCTCTTTGGCTGCCCCCATCGGTCCACTATGCTTTCTATCCATCGGGCATCCATTTCCTTACGGCTAAGCCATGCTAAGAGCTTACCAGATTTATCCCCATCGTCCTATAATGCGCTGTTTGTCAGTCAGATGTCGGAGGACCTGTGGGTCACGTCCCGACAGATCGCGTAGTTCCAGTTCTAGAATTTGGGTTTCCAGGGTAGTAAGCTTCTCTTGTGCTTTCCGCTTCTCCCATGATATTCGATTTTGGGCCCTATCACCGAGCACTGTCTTGTAAGCCTCCCACACTGCAACGCCCACCTGCACCGTTCCTACATTTTCTGCGAAATGCACTTTCGTGTCAGCCCTGAGACCTTGCACTATCTCGGTATTCTGCAGATCCCATGCCGTGAGCCTCTAAATTCCACCGGTAGCCCTCGGCCTCCCCCTAACCTAACTAGAAGGGGCGAGTGATCTGAGATCCCCCTTGCCAGGTATTCCGCCTCGCCGTCAGTCCCTGTTGCATGCCGCGGGAGAAAGACTTAGTCCAATCGTGAGTGCACCTTATGTGCACCAGAGTAATATGAATAGCTTCTGGTGTCCAGGTGGAGATGCCGCCACACGTTTATCAGGCCCAATGTGTTCATAACCCTGGCCAGATGCGTAGTCGGGGGATGTCAGTTTGGTTCCCTGATCCATTCATGCATGACATAACAGGATATCAGCCAGTCAAGAAAGGGTCCTGGCCTGGAGATACGGGGGGCATAAATCAAGACTATTGTGACCCTCTGCCTTCCCCATGTCCCTGATACTCTCACGTATGGGTCCATCCAAGTCAGTGTCACCGAAAAGGGGAGGGGATTTTTTAATCAGGATATTCATCCCCGTGAGCCCACCGTGTATCCCGCATGTTCCAGTACTATATATGCTTCTCTCGCCAGAATCTCACATTTCGCACCCTTAAGGTGGGTCTCCTGCAACATGATGACATCAGGGCGTACCTGTTTAATGTATGTTGACACCAGCCCTCTCTTAATTTTATCCCCTAAGCCATTTACATTCCATGTGCGAATCCTATAGCGGTTCGTTTCCTGCCCACCTGCGTGAGGTCTATGTTCATTTACTGGAGCCATCGAGTGGCGTGTTCGGAGTGTATCCCAGGAGGGGGCAACAGGCGAACGCGTATACCTGAGCGACCATGTGACCATTATACCAACCAAACATGAAGAAACCCCCCCCCCCCCCCAACTGTAGAACTATTGCAACCCCCTCCCACCCCACCTCCCTTGTCTCATCCCTGGCCAGGCGCTGGGGAGTAAACCTTAGGTGGTGGAGGTCTGTCGTCCTCCCTTACCCAACTCAAACCACAAGTTCCAACTCCTGCAGCAGTCCCAAAGTCTTCGGGAAAAAGATAGTAAAAGATGAAGACTGAGATTGAAAGAGAAAATCTAGAAAGACAACAAAGAACACAGCTGCCAGATTGGGAGAGCCGCCAAGCGTCCAAGACTTCTGCCCCTATGGGGCTGTCTACTACGGCTCTGCAGGCAACCTCTAGTACTCCGTAGATGTCGGCAACCAAACCAGAGAAAGGAAGAGAAAGAGAGGAGTAGAGAAGGAAAAGAGAAATAAGGGGGAATGTGTGTCCAACGTGCATGCTCCGAAATATCAATCCATTCCACGGCCATGCTCTCAGGCCCTTGTTCACGAGTGGGAATCTGGAGGTTCGCCCTGGGAGGCCCCGGCCTATGTTAATTTTTCTTGTTCCATCGCCAGTATTTCAGCAGCCAAGAGGTGCATAGAGGGGCCCAACGCCTTCTCTTCACCGGAGGAAGAGTTCCTGTATTCATTTTCATTTTCGGTGTCTGGTTGGGGCCGTCCAAGGGGACGGAGCGTGCGCATGCCTGTCGAGAGTCCAGTAAACCACTGTTTCGTCTTCTAAATCTTCCCGTATCCTTATGGGCATATGGAGTCGCTTCCAGGATGCAACCCTTTGCGAGTCCGGTGGCCGTACGCCTATCCCTCCCGAGGGCATCGCACTGCATGCCTGTGTTTCCGATCTGCCCAGGGCGGGCGTTCCTCCAAGCAGTGCCAGGCCTCCTCCAAAATCTGAAAAAAGTGGGATTTGCCCAGAAATTGCACTTTCAATTTTGCGGGGAAGAGTAATATGTACTGAATTTTATGCTCTCTGTTTGGCTTTTACGAAGTCAAAAGTACTTCTCTGTTTCTGCACTTCCCTACTGTAGTCCAGGAAAATCATTATGTGTGTGTTTTCATGGCGGATCTCCCCAAGCTTCCTGGCTTTCCTAAGTATCATATCTCTGTCCAGAAAATTCAGAAAGCGCACTATCACGGGCCGCTGCTGCGCCCCTGCAGGGGGTCGGGCCATCAACGCCCTGTGGGCCCTCTCTATGACGAAGCATGTAAAGAATTTGTCCATCGGGAAGGGTGCGCCGGAGCCATGAGTGCAGGAACTCAGGCATGTTCGTCCCCTCAATTCCCTCTCTAAAGCCCACAAAGCGGAGGTTGTTGCGCTGTGCTATATTTTCCGCAACATCCACCCACCATAGCAAGTCCTTGTGAGAGGATTGGAGTTCCTTCATACCTTTCAGTAGGTTTTGTACTGAATCCTCTGCCTCGCCTAACCGAGTCTCCTTCTCTGTGACCCTGGCTGCCAAATTCCTGAGGTCCTGTCGTAGGAGCGATACGTCAGTGCCCACTGCACCAATCTTACCGGCCAATGCCATCCTGGATGCCTGGATCACTTGAAGGAGGGTGTCTGTATCCGAGCGGGGGGTCCGGCGTTCCTCAGTTGGTGGGGGACAATGACCTTCGCATACTGGTCCATCTTGCCCTGTCGTGGCGGTTTCGGTTCTCTGTCTTTACCCATAGTAGGTGGCGTTAGTCTTGGGCTAGCAGTGTAATCCCCCAAATCGGTGGTTGTGGCTTAGCTGGGGGGTGGGACAGCCTGGTCCAGCCAGCCCACCCTACGCTAAACACGCTCCTGATGCACAGGTTGCCCACCGTGCAGGCCTGTATATAGGCAGTTTGCCTCCCCAGGGTAGTGTGTGGCAGGTGGCGCCCGCGAGGGTCCCTCAAGGCCCGTCCCTAATTGTCACCTCGTCTGGTCCTGCTTATCTCCTCCGGTGCCCACGCCCCACCAACAGTTAAGATGCCGCCCTCTACAGTGCTCGACACCGACCAGAACCATCCGCTCCTCCGTGGCCCTCCTCGCCAGGCTTCCCTTGTACACAGGCCAGGGGGCCTTGTTCTTCCCGGCTGTCTCCTTGTTGCCTCCCAGGGGGTAATAAAGAATAGGCAGGGAGCGGGGGGGGAGACCCGCTGCACCAGTGCTCCATCGGGTGTCACCAGACACACGGTCACCAGGTGCAGCCCTTCACCACTTCTCTCTGGTTCTCACTCCTCACTGAGCAACGCTCCCCCGGAGAGTGCTTCACTGGCTGTTCCCTCTCATCCGCTCTCCCGATTCCAAAGCCAGACTGCCTCACGTAGCTGAGCCGCTCTGCGGATCCGGTCTCACCGCTTGAGAGCAATCCCTCTCCAAGGCGCCCCGCACATCAGCTCTGTAGCCTCGGGCGTCCCTCCATGCCCGCGAGCACTCCCCTAGGACGTCGGATCTCCGCCACAGCTCCTTCCAGTCCCGGAGGGGAGCACTTTTCGCCAGCAGCGCCCTCAGGGACCTCACACCACGTAGGCAGACTCGGATGGGGTACGAGGAGGGCAGCTCACCTCAGCGGCTCTTGTCCCCCGGAGCTCCGTAGGTGCAGCCTCGATCCCTCTGGTCTGCTCTCCGCCCCCTCAACTCTTCTGCGGCGCAGTCTTGGGTGCCACTGACGGCGGCGGAGCAGGCCAGGAGACCAGCCACTGCAGCTCGCCTTGGGGATTTATTTTCACAGCCACCAACTCCAGGAATTAACTGGGCATGACTGCAGGTGCGTTCAATATTCTCCGGGTCCGCGAGTCACCAGAATCAACGTCGGATCAGGCTTTCAGCCCGAGCTTGGCGAAAGCACGTCTCACTCGGCCATGCTGCTGGCCACGCCCCTATTGCCAGTTAGGTTTTAATCTGTAGTCTGTAATACAAGAGCCAACTCTGGGGCATTTAATTAATTTGGTTATTACATTATAATATATTGAAGCTTACAATCCCAGTATAAAAACCTGTCTCTAATTTCCTTATTACAGTTGAGGTGTGACGTGTCTAGTCACGTGTAATAAGAAAATGACATAGCTGCTCAACTATATTCATTTTTTACAGTTCAGTTTGAGGTTACAGAGCCTGCTGCTATAGCACACAGCTAAAGTGAAAGACCGGTTATTACCAACTTTTTGGTGTGTTTTAATTTTTCACTACAGATTCTGCTATTATTCTTAATATCTGCAACCATATTATCTTTTTCATATCAATGATCAAGTGACCAAGTATTTAAGTGATTTGTCGGATGAGTGGTGATACGACCATTTATTATAAGGCATAACATACCTTCTGCTATACATTAATATTGATTTGCAAGTCACCTGAGATTTCCATGGCTGTATTAAGGAGCTCTGCTTTCAGCCATGTTTCTCTATATTGTCATGGAGCTCCTTGTGACTTACAATATTGTTATAATGTACAGCAAAGGGGAACCTTATCCCATGGGAACCTGAAATCAGTGTGTTTATAGCACACCACTAATTTCATTGTTATAATCAAGTTGAGACGTCCCTAATCCCGTTATATTGAAGTGACATAGCTGCTCAACTGTAATATGTTATTGAACTCCACTGTAGTCATATATCTTTCCCAGTCCGGAGGTGAGGCAGGCCCCCCACGACTCTCCTTGACTCTGCGTAGCGTGTCTTGTTCAGCCAGTATCCCAGAGTGTAAATCTGAGAGCCACAGCTTTAGGGCTGGTGGAAGGGATGACTTTGAGGACATTGCGACCTGCCGTTTGGCAAGAACTAGAGTCAATTCAATGAACTTGTTGGGATATTTACGTTTACTGTTGCGGGCAGTGAGACCTAACAAGCAATGTGGGGTGTCCTTTGCCAAGTGGTAGCCCAGGGTGTGGGAGATATGGGTGAGTATCACGTCCCAGACGGTACTTATAGAGGGGCATTCCCGCAGAATCGGCAGAGCAACCCGAGTAGGCATCTCTGGCATCCAGATGTATTTGTGCTGTCCGTTTGGGGGTGAGATAGGTGTGATGTAAATAATTGAATCTGATAGACATCTAGCCGCAGAGAGGTGTAATGAGGCCACGCCCCTTTTTACACCTCTCTGCAACGCAGCCCACTGGTGCATAGTGGAGGTTCCTGGTGGGCTAGCTGGCCCCCAGGGCTTCCCAGTATTCAAGGGGACTTAATCCCCCAATTTAGAACGCGCCACAGGGTGCGTTTGCACAGTGGTGAAGGTGGGGAGGGGCGGGGCTTAAAGTGACTGATTGCAACACTCTGCAAATGCGCCGCCTGGCGTGTTTTTCAGAGGGGGAACTAATTTTCCTTGAATACTGGGGAAGTGTGGAGAAGTGTGGCTCAATGGTTAGAGTGGCAGACCTTGATGCAGAGCTCTGGCCCGGGACCAGGGTTCGATCCCCACCTCGGCGGGTCTCGGGCTCAAAAATTCCTCGGACCTGATATTCTCGCCTCAGTGCCTATTCCAATCATGGGTCCCACGCTGCAACTCTGGGCAATAGCTTGCTTAATCTCCACAACGGCCCCAACAGCGCTAGGATGCCTGGCTTCACCCTGGGGGTGCCCAGGAGTGGACACTTCACAGGGAAAGCCAGGAAGGGTTCCACAGCGGTATGAGTAATAGCGCCACGAAACCGCTTGGTAGCAGTGCGCTCTACAAATACTTTACATTTACATTTACCCCTGGGTGCCAACTAGCGCACCAGGTACCTCCAGTAAGTCCCGTGGAGCTGCGTTGCAGTGTTGTAAAAAGGGGCGTGGCCTCTGAACACCTCTCTGCAACGCATCTCCCTGGCGTATACTGAAGGTACCTGGTGGGCTAGTTGGACCACAGGGGACCTCAGGAATGAAGAGGAATTAATTCTCTAACTTAAAAAGCGCCACAGGGCGTGTTTGCAGACATGTCACCTCAGGGTACGCCCCCTTCCTTCTTCAGTGTGTAAAAGCGCCCGTTGTGCGTTTTAAGTTGGGGAATTAATTCTCTTTCAATACTGAGGGTCCCTGAGGGCCAAACAGCCCAACAGGTATTTCCAGTATGCGCCAGGGAGCTGCGTTGCAGACAGGTGTTCAGACGCCACGCCCCTTTCTACGCCTCTCTGCAACGCAGCTCTGTGGTGCTTACTGGAGGTACCTAGTGGGCTAGTTTGACCCTACGGATCCTTAGGATTGAATGGGACTTAATCTCTCAACTTAAACGGTGACAGGGCGCGTTTAGACAGTGGTGAAGGGAGGGGACGGGGCCTGACGTGATGTGTGCAAACACGCCCTGTGGTGTGTTTTAAGCTGGGGAAAAAATTCAACTTCAAACCTGAGGGACCATGGGGGCCAACTAGTCCCCCAGGTGCTTCCAGGAAGCGCCACTGCGCTGCATTGCAGAGAGGTGGTGTATGCCGTGCCCCTTTTTACATCTCTCTACTATGCAGCTCTGTGGAGCTTACTGGATGTAGTACAAATTCCGATTTACTCACCTGTTATCCGGAGAGACCTCGGTGCTGCATCTTTGAGCCCAGTACTGATCCTCAAAAGTAATTCTAACCATACTTACCAGTAACCTGAATTTCCTTCCATAGGCTAACATTGACTGGTTTCACTTTAAAATTCTTCTAAGTGTGGAGCTTTGGAACTTTAAAATATTCACCTAAAATCATCCGAACAACAAATTCTGATTTACTCACCTGTTATCAGGAGAGAACCCAGTGCTGCATATTTTAGCCTAGCAATGACCTTGAAAAGTCATTCTAACTGTACTTACCAGTGACTTTTATTTCCTTCCATAGGAATCCATTGTCTGGTTTTCACCAGAAAAGTTTCTAAGTGTCTATTTTCACAAACTAGAAATATTCCCTAAAAATCGCATGTATGACTTGAAAGCATTCTTTCAACTGTTTACAGGAGATGCACCAGTGCTGGATCCAGGATCCACCACTGAGTAAGAAAAAGTAATGATAACACTACTTACCTGCTAAGTGAATTTCCTTCCTTGGGTAACATTGAGTGGTTTTACTTTGAAATTCTTATAAGTGTAGAGTTTTGGAACTTTCAAAAATTCCTCTAAAATCAGCCGAACTACGAATTCCGATTTACTCACCTGTTATCAGGAGAGACATCCGTGCTGCATCTTTCAACCCGCTACTGATCCTGAAAAGTAATTCTAACCATACTTAACCGCATCGCTGCTGCGGTTATTTTTGCGTTGTGCGGCTGTTTTAAAATAACCGCGTTACATGACGAGCTCAGCTCGTCATCCGCACACATCACCCGTGGCTGATGACGAGCTGAGCTCGTCATCAGCATCGAAGGGGTTAAAGTAACTTGAATTTCCTTCCATAGGAATCCATTGTCTGGTTTCACTTGGAAATTCTTCTAAATGTGGAGTTTTGGAACTTAAAAAAATTCCTCTAAAATCAGCCGAACTACGAATTCTGATTTACTCACCTGTTATCAGGAGAGACCTCCGTGCTGCATCTTTCAACCCGCTACTGAGCCTGAAAAGTAATTCTCATCGTACTTACATTAACTTGATTTCCTTCCATAGGATATCATTACCTGCTATATAAAATATATATAAATGAAATAAAAATTACAATTTCAATGTTTAAAAAACAAAAATTAAATTTATATTAAAAATATGTAATGTAATTTAAAAAAATTAAATATCTAAAATTAAATAGTTTAAAACAGGGGTCTCCAACCTTTTCTGTAGTGAGAGCTACTTCTGATCAGCGAAAATCATCATGAGCTACTAAAGGCCAACCAGCTAGCGCATTTTATAAGAGACCCCCCTCGACACCCTCGCAATGCAACCAAGCACAGAAGCCATAGTCGTCACATTACTGCCTGCTAACCTGCTGAAAAGTACTTTTCTCTATTCACTCTGACACATCCTGGATTAGAACCTTTCAAATAAAGTTACCCAAATATGACACTGGAATGCGAAACATCTCACACGAGCTCTCAGCCTGGCTAGGAATGTGGTATCAAACAATCAGTACAGGCAGCACCATGGACAACTGACCACTCCTTGATCACTAAAGGGCAACGCTGTCACACCCATTTGTGATTAAAAGTAATATAAACACCTATTCAATGGCTTTTTGTCCACTGAACGGCCTACTAACTAGTCAGAGGCACCTTGGACCTGTTGCTGATGGCATTGCTAAAATCAGATACATCTTATCCAGATTTGTACGTCTCCAAACATTTGTGTTCCAAGGTGTGGTCCGAACCTGGCACACCTCACTCCTCCCGCTCTATATAACATTTGCATTGGAACTGGCATCTCTGATAACCTCTGACACGGGGGCATGTAGGTATCGAACCAAATACATCCCTCGTGGTACCTTTAGGTGCCACATGGACTCTGTCCTGCAGTAATGCGGGAGGGGAAAGTTCACTTCTGTTCCACCAGTTGTACCCGCGGCGCAGCACACAACCTGGGGTCCTCTTGAGGAATACTGTAGCAGAGCTGTAAGAAAGCTGTCTGCAGTGCTCTTAATGTAGCACTGAACCTGCACCTTAGATCACCGCTAAGGGCTGAGCTGAAGTTGCGTTTCCAATCCTTTTCAATTTAGGCTGTTTCTGTCCCCTGCTGATGGAGAAATCCAGCCGTTTTTTTTTAGTCAGCCGAGGTATTCGGTAACGTAAACACAGTAGCGCTCCAGTTGTCTCTAGGCACCAGCATTCACACCACAAGAAGCTGCCTCGAATCCATGAATAATTGTCTCCTAAAATATGTAAATATACATTTCTGTTGCTCTATTGCTGTCAATACCTGGTGTGCATTTTAACAGTCTTTATTATGAGTGTAAGAATCACGGGGTATGAGACATCAAGCAGGGAAAATTACCCTTTCAGGCCAGGCAGACTGCTCTTGTTGTTTTTTTCCCTCGCTGTCCTCCAGCCGCCACTACTCGCAAACTAACAAACTAAGACATCACAACTTTTTGAGGCCAGGACTTACCAATTAATGGGCTGCTCCTCACGCAAATCAGAGACGTGGTGCCGGACTTGAAAAGGTAGGCCACTTACACGCTACCAAACTTTTCGGCCCCTTCTAGCACACGTTGCGCAGGTTAAAAGCGTGGTGCCAGACTGCAAAAGGACGAGGCAGGTGGCGCAGAGATCACGCAGATGACGAACTACGTCGTACTCTTAAGCCCGGCCCAGATAACTTCAACTCAGCCTATCGGAGCAGCTGATTTTGGTGAGGGCGGGCAACTGATATTAAAAAAAAAAGCCGAAAAACGTAAAATTACAAAAAAGGGTTACAGAACTAGGATGCTGGAGCGAGCTACTCACCGGACCTCGGCGAGCTACCGGTAGCTCGCGATCGACCGGTTGGAGATGCCTGGTTTAAAACCATGTCTGCGCCCGGCCGGGGCAAGGGGCAGGCCACTCTGCCCTTTCTGTTACTTATACTGCTTATGACTTGAAACCTCTGCACTCTCAACGGCCCCTTTGCTCAACTATACTTGCCAGATTGGACTCATTGGGTCTACTTTGTCCTCGTCTAGTTTTCCCGGAGTTTGTCGCTACGGTAGCTATGGCCTCTGCTCCTGCCGCAAAGATCCCTGTGGCCAACCCCCCCCCTCCTCCTCCTGTCAAAGGAGTTGCTAGTTCCAATCTCACGGTGAGCTATTTGAACACCCGCTCGCTGGTCAAACATCAGCTGGAGATCTTCCAGCTTTTAGACTCGGATAAGCCCGACATACTCTTTGTCACAGAGACATGGCTGAATGAGGAATCTTCCCCGGACATCCTTGCGGCGGTTCCACCAGGCTATTATATCATCCAAGCCAATATTATTATTATTATTATTATTGGAGATTTATTAAGCGCCTGGTTACGCCACTGGCGTGTCCCCGCGCTATGACAAGTGGAGTGACTGTCCCCCCTCCTCCCAACCAAGCTACCTACTGAAACAGATAAGTTTTAAGTTTTTTTCTAAACTGGATTTCGGAAGATTCAAGCCGAAGTTCCAGTGGCAGTTTATTCCAGTATTTGGGGGCAAGGTATCTGAAGGATCTGCCTCCCATGCGAGCTTTAGAAATTCTAGGTACTTTTAACAGCCCGGTCTGTGAGGACCGAAGGCTGCGTGTAGGCTCATAGTAGGCTATTAGGCTCTGAAGCGGGAGAGGTGCCTTGCCATTCAAAATACGGTGGCAGGTGGCAAGAGCCTTAAACTGCACTCTCCTCTCAATAGGGAGCCAATGGAGCGCTCGCAGGGCTGGCTTGGCAGATGCCCTCCTAGGGAGTCTGAGGACCAGCCGCGCTGCCGCGTTTTGGAGAACCTGCAGACGACCGATGACCCTGCCTGTGGCCCCCAGATAGAGTAGGTTCCCGTAATCAAGTCGGGAGGTGACCAAGGCATGCCCCAGCGTCTGACGCGCTGAAATAGGAAGCAGGTCTAAAACTTTCCTAAGGGCTCTCAGAACACTGAAACATACCCCCGCCACCCGACCGACATGTGGGCCAAGGGTGAGGTCCCTGTCGAGCCACACGCCCAAGTTCCTGGCCTCACGGCAGGGAGCGGGAGCTTCCCCCAAACAAGGTGGCCACCACGCCGACGACCACGCCGACGGTACACCCCCCACCACGAGCACCTCGGTCTTGCTCCCGTTCAACTTTAAACAGTTGGCAGACATCCAGGCAGCAAGGTCATTCATGCAGTTCCTGAAAATGTCTGCCGCAAGACCGGGCGCGCGCGAAAGGGAGATGACCAACTGCGTGTCATCGGCGTAGGACACCAGGCGGAGGCCATGACCCTCCACAATGGCCGCTAGGGGGGAGACATAGATGTTGAATAGAGTTGGGCTCAGGGACGAACCCTAAGGAACGCCCTGGCCCAGCTCGATCTCCCTAGAGTAGCACTCACCCAGTCTGACTTGGAAGCACCTCTCAGAGAGGAAGGACTTAATCCATCCTAGCGCAGCTCCTGTCACCCCACCTCCATTCAGACACTGTAGCAAGGTGGAATGTGCTACAGTGTCGAATGCTGCGCTTAAGTCTAAGAGGATCAGTGCCATCGTCTGGCCCTCGTCAACTCCCTGTCTGAGTGCCTCCACCGCCACGAGGAGAGCAGACTCCGTCGAGTGACGGGGACGGAAGCCAAATTGCGAGTCGTGGAGTAGCGAAGCCGTCTCCACGAACTGCATGAGTTGTATGTTGGCTATTTTTTCCGCCACCTTCGCCATGTAGGGGAGGAGGGAAATAGGACGGAGATTCTCCAGCTTTTCAAAGCTAACGTTTGCCTTTTTTTGCAGGGGAAGTACCACCGCCTGTTTCCAGGCCTTCGGGACCACTTGAGACTCAAAGGAAGTGTCCAAGAGCTGACGCACATAGGGCTCTAGCACTGACAAGCTGTCCTTAAGCCGGTTGGGGGTGGTCGGGTCTCTAGGGGAACCGGATTTAATAGATCCACAGATACGAAGAAGCTCCGTAGTGGAGGGGGTGACAAACATGGTCAACCGATGTTCCCCTTCCCTTCTTGGGGGTTCCAAGAGGGCAATGCCACTATCTGTCCTCCGGGGGAAAGAATTATATATATTGGAGACCTTGGTTGCAAAGTACTCCAATACGATTACAGCCCTCCGTAGTGCAAAGTTTCTTTGGTGCTGAGGCGGATTTTCCTATTGCAATAGATTTGTAAATAGAGAAAAGCTCCTTGGTGGACTGCTTAGCTTCCTCAATTTTATTGCAATAATATGATGATTTAGCTTTCCTAATCAACATGTGATAGGCACGTCTGCAGTCAGTGTAAACAATTTTGGCCTGCGTGGAGTATGCGATCCTCCATTTCCTTTCGGCGCGTTTACATGCAGCCTTGGCCGTACGCAGGTCCTCATTGAACCAGGGCGCCGACCGTTGTATTCGGCCGCCTGATTTCGACATACCCAGAGATGCCACCTGATTCAAGGCTTCCAAAATGCGTTGGTCCAAGTTGAAATTAACTTCATCAACCCCGTCGCCCCCAGGATGACCTTTCTCGGTAAGTGCCTGATTGAATTTGGCCAGGGAGAATGCTGTCCATCTGCGCCTAGGATGTTTATCAGCGGGAGGGTCATCGGGGCGGGGTCCCTGTATTCCGATGGTAAAAGGGACGAGGAAATGATCGGACCATGCGATGGGAATCGGTACTTGGGCGTTCACTTGGCTCCAGTTAGCAAAGACTGGGTCCAGAAGGTGACCCAGCTTGTGGGTGGGTGACAGTACCTTCTGCTCGAATTGTAGGCTAGCCATCGTGTGGCATAGCTCGCTCGCCACTCTGTCCGAGGGGGTATCTAGGTGTAGGTTAAGATCTCCTAGGACCAGATATTTATCCGAGCGTAGGGCGGCTTCAGTGACACCTTCCACTAGCTTTCCAGCAAAGGCTGTGGAAGAGCCTGGTGGTCGGTAAATTAACAAGCCTTTCAGGGTGAAGCGGCCATTAATGGAAATGGAAAAGACGCCAGCTTCACTGTCATCGATCGCAGTGCGATCCAGCTGACATTGATAATCTTGCCGCACAACAATGGCTATACCGCCCCCTCTCCCACGTGGCCTGTCTAGCCTATGTAGGCAGTAGCCTTCAGGTATGGCCTCAATGATCTCCGGCATGGAGTCTTGATCAAGCCACGTTTCCGTAAGGAATAAAAGATCCCATGGTTTCCCCGTAAGGAGGTCACGGATATCAAGGGAGTGTTTCCGTAAGGAGCGAACATTTAATAGGCCACATACCAAAGTATGTTTGCCTGCGATTAGTGCCTTACCGGTGTTAAAGGTGTACTCGCAGTGGCTGCAGCCCGCATTGGTCCCTGCGTCAATGCTATGGGGACATAGCCCACATAGCTCTCCTCGGAGGAGAAGTAACTCATCTCGACTCCAGGAGACTTGACAGGAGGGAGAGGCAGGGATTGTGGCCCCAGGCCGCAGTCGGCCGCAGACGGGCGCAGACGGGCTTAACTCTGGCGCAACTCCGGCGCGCCTTCGTCGCGCCCGCTGCGCTCGCCCGCTGCGCTGTCGACAACACATCCGCCTTATATCCCCCCCAGCGTTCCAACCACTAGAGCGCTGCTGTTCCCAACCGGAAGTGCCTGGCTCGGATCCTCCACGCCCTCTGCACAAACGGCGCTAATCACCGGCGTCAGACCGAGGCGGGAGGGAGGGGCGAGTCCAGTCCTCCGTGAACAGTCTAGCAAGCTCAGCCGAGCTAAAATCAAAGGGCTCACACAACACGCTGCCAACACGCTGTGCTTCCCAGCCAGGTGAGAGGAAAAAATGTGGAAATTTAAAATAATAGCATAAAATGCTCACGCGCCGCTAAGCATGCGAGCAGAAGCGCTTTGGTTTTTAAAAGCGGTAGGGACGCTGCCACAGTCCACTTAACCAATAGACCCACCGGTAAGCCGGGTGGCGGGGTGGCAGCTATTATTAAACATCCCATTAGATTTTCTTCAGTAGCTATTACTGCGATCCCTTTGGTTGACTGCCTTATTCTTAGATTGGATTCCCCTCTGGCCCCCCTTATTTGTGTTTTAGTCTACCGGCCCCCTCAGTCCATGCCCAATTTCCCGTCAATGTTTAGCGATATGCTCTCCCAGTTGGTTATCAACAATTCAAAAATTTTGATCTTAGGGGATTTTAACTATTGGCCCTTTAATGACAGAGAGAGTGCTTGTTCATCCACTTTTTCCGACTTGTTACTGGGTATGAATTGCTCTCAACATTTCCGCCTAGCAACTCACATCAAGGGCCATACCCTTGACCAGGTATGGACTTACAACTTGGACATCTCCTCTCCCCTTGTCCTTCCCTGCACCTGCTCGGACCATTTTATTATTACTTTTTCTTTCGCCATTACTACCCATGTTAGTCGTACTCTCGAGGGCAACCTCTCTGCTAGGAATTGGAATAGGGCCGACTTGGACTCCTTTGTCACCTTACTTGGAGCCTCTTCCCCACCGGAGGACGACTCGTTGGACACTCAAGCGCTGGGTTTGCAGCGCTGGCTTGAGTCTGCTAGCGATACTGTAGCCCCATTCAAACAGGTTAGGCTAAAACGCCCCCATGACGCGCAAAGAGGGTTTTCAGAGGAACTTAAAGTAAAAAAACTTAAACTTAGACAGGCCGAGCGCTGTTGGCGACGAGTCTATGCTCCTGACAAGAAGCTGGTATTTACGACCCTGCTTAAAGATTACAAGCTAGCTATCTTGCAAGCTAAAACTTCTTATTTCTCTAAGAAAATTACTGACTCAGCCTCCAAGGCTAAAGATATTTTTTCTATTGTGGAAGAACTCTCACACCCAGATAGGATCACCATCAAACCTTCCCCCTCCCAGGCACTTTGTGACTCCCTTAACTAATTTTTTTATTGAAAAAGTTACTAAAATTAAAAATAGTATTTCTTGTTTAGTCCCCTCTGACTCACCCACTTTTGTTTCCATTCCCGCTGTTCACAACTCGAAGCTGATTACACAAATACCACCTATCTCGGAGGACGAGTTTCTAACTTTGTTAAATAAGGTGAGCTCTGGCTCCTCTATTGACTGCTGCCCCCCACGTTTTGCGTGAGGCTTTTTCTGCCTGCCCTATTCCCCCTCTGACTCTCCTCAACAACTCACTTAAAACAGGCTTAGTCCCTAGTTCCTTTAGAACCGCGGTCGTGGTGCCTATCCTCAAGGAACCTAATGCTGATCCCTCCCTTATGAATAATTTCCGTCCTATCTCCCTACTCCTTTACCTTAGAAAAGTTCTTGAGGCTCATGTTACCCACTGTTTGAGTTCATTTATTGAACACTCACAGTTCCTTGATTCCCAACAGGCCAGGTTTCGACCTGCCCACTCAACTGAGCTGGTCATTCTCTCAGTGATGGAGGAGTTGTGGAGTGGGGCGGACTGCAATACCAGACAGGCTCTGGTACTTCTCGATCTGTAGGCCGCCTTCGACACGGTCAACCATGATATTCTGGTCGGCCGTGTCGAGGAGGCCGGCATCCGGGGTTCAGCCCTTGACTGGGTTCGCTCGTTTGTGAGTGATAGTCATCAGGCTGTCCGTCTATCTCAGTTCTCTGCTGACAAGGCCAGGTTAACATGTGGTGTCCCGCAGGGCTCCTCTCTCTCTCCCCTTCTTTTTAATTTGTCCCTTGCCCCCCTTATCCGTTCTCTACGAGGCAGTAATGTCACTGCATTTAATTATGCAGATGACATTCAACTGATCCTCGATACCGACCCCTCAGACCAATCCATTCACAACTTCCAGTCCACTCTGTGTCACATTAGTGATTGGATGGGGGCAAATCACTTGAAACTTAACCCAGATAAGACCGAACTGGTTCTTATCGGGGGCACATCCAACCCGTGGAACCCTAACTAGGCCTTCCCCCTTGCCCTGCTGATTCTGCCAAAAGCCTAGGGGTGGTCATCTGTAAGGATCTATCGATGAAACCCCAGATTAACGCGGTGGTCTCTTCTAGCTTCTTTCACTTACTTAAAATCCGTAAGATATCTCGATTCCTTACCACAGAGACCCTCACCCTGGCCTTACTGGCCCTGGTAATTTCCAGGCTAGATTATGCCAACTCCCTCTATGTTGACATCCCCGCCTACCAACTAAACCGATTACAGCTGGTCCAGAACCAGGCGGCACAACTGATTTTTAATCAGCCTAGGCATCAGCACGTTCGTCCACTATTGAAAACTCTTCATTGGCTCCCCGTAGTTGAACGGTGCAATTTTAAATTGGGCTGCACCTTCTTTAAAGCATTGGCTGGCCTCGGCCCGGCCTTCATCTCCTCCCTTCTCCATCACTATATTCCCCCCCCCCCCCCCCTCCCCCCGGAACCTCCGGTCCTCCCATCTTGCTTTACTTAAAACTCCCACTTTTAAACGCAAGAAACATGGAGGGCTCAAATTCTAGTTTCTTGCCCCTTCCTTTTGGAATGCACTCCCCTTAGAGTTCAGGCTCACCACCTCTTACCCTCATTTCAGGTCCCTCCTGAAAACACACCTGTTCCGCAAGGCGCACAATTAATTCCCTCATCTTCTGCTTCCGCCTTTTTCTCTCTGTCTCTCTATTGCCTACAGCGCCATGAAACCGCTGGGTGGAAGTGCGTTCTATAAGAACTTTTTACATTACATTACATTCCATTACAATGTAGTAAATCAGTGTAAAAAAAATAACAATTAACACATTTAAAAATTAGCATTTAAAAAACCTTATAAATTCACTGAAAAAACCATAGGTTTCACACATGTTATAGTTAGCTGGACATTTCACTCATAAAAAACCATAGAAATTCCCCCGCTATAGTTAGTTCAGCTAACTATAACTTGCGCGCCTACAATCCACTGCTGATGACGTCGCATATGACATCACTCATGACATCACTGATGACATCTCAAATGACATTACTGATGACATCATCCAGTGAATGCGTGTCTATCTGAAAAATAAATATTTTTTATATATGTATATCTAGAGGTCAATGGAAGGATCACACACACCAAATTCAAAGTCTCTGAAGCCTTACACGTTTCAGACATTACTGTCCTTGTTCACAGGTAGGGAAAGTAAGAGCAGCAGCAGCGTTTGTGGAAACACCTAATAAGCATTTCCCAAGTCCTGCGCCCAGTGGGCGGTGCCAGACGGCATGCTGGTACTTGTTGTCCCACAAATGTTCCTCCCAAGTGGGTTCTGCTGCCCTTCAAAATAAACACAAATGTCTTACCCTAGTGGGTCGAATTGGTGCCAGAAAGCTGTGTGTGCTGCATACCAAGTCTTTCAAAACGGCTCACCCCACGCCATCAGCGCTGAAAATTCAAGCTGCCAAGGTCCGCTTTTAAGCAGTAGGGCATCTCCGCGACCGGACCGGCCGCTCAAATACATCACAAAGGTTGCCAAATGTGGAGACGCCACTCGTGAGGATTAACACCTTTATTTGAAGACCGCAGTGCAAACAGGATCACACACCCCAAATTCCAAGCCTCTGAAGCCATACGCGTTTCAGACATTGCTGTCCTTGTTCACAGGCAGGGAAAGTAAGGGCAGCAGCGTTTGTGGACACACCTGATAAGCATTTCCCGAATCCTGCCCCAGTGGGCGGTGCCACACTGCATGCTGGTACTTGTTGGCCCACAAATGTTCCTCCCAAGTGGGTTCTACTGCCCTTGGGAAATGCTTATCAGGTGTGTCCACAAACGCTGCTGCTGCTCTTACTTTCCCTGTCTGTGAACAAGGACGGCAATGTCTGAAACGCGTAAGGCATAGTGAGTACATGCTTTGTGTCTTCAATAAATGATGGTAAATTGTGTACATGTAGCCTAAGAAAATTGTCAACAAATTGAGATATAACACAACAGATAAAGAAAGGGTCCCAACAAATTGAGATAGCCTCTCCGTAGGGCCCCCAATACCCGAAATAATGGGTCTCCCTGGTGGGGTATCTCTACAGTTATGTACCTTAGGTAAGGTGTACATGCAGGGCGCTCTTGGTGCAACAACCAACAGGTACATATATTCATCATGGTTCAATAATGTCAAATCATACCAAATTTTGAGTTGTTGATTGATATCTTTAGTCAATGCTTCCAGAGGGTTCCCCACAAGTCTTTCATAATACTGCTCATTATTCAATTGTGAGTACACCTCATCATTGTAATCTTTGGTATCCATAACCACGATATTACCACCCTTGTCCGCCATACGGATAGTAATATCCTTATTGCTGCGTAGTTCCTTCAGGGCCATTCTCTCACCATGGGGACGTTTCATAGATGATTGTTTTCTAATTTGGACTGGTTCGGTGGATGAATTGAAAGTTTTTTTTGACTAACTAAACGACAATGAATTAAATCTTAAATTTACTACACAATATGATGAGGAACACATTACACTCCTAGATATTGAACTCTTTGTGGATGGCAACAAACTAGGTAGTAAGATGTATAGGAAGCCTACGAGTTGCAGGTGCGCATATCTTTTATGATTTGGAACTTTGTTTCTTTGGAACCAATAAACCTTGGAAGCTGTGCCTACTGGATAATGCTTAGCATATCTTTTTGTTCTGGAACTTTGTTTCTTTGGAATTATATTACCTTGGAATCTGTGCTTCCTGGACCTACGACTAAGAAGGATACTTACCTACACGTGATATATTATTGACCATTGTGTGCTCGGAAGGACATAATTTGTTCTTAGAGTTATTCCACTGATTAGGGGGATGCATGTGGGGTTGTGGTAACCAACACTGTCGCACCATTTTTGAAAAAGTGAACTGTTACTTTTCCCTGAATTGCTATGCGCTTGATTGTTGATTTACTGGTTACCAATAGCTATTCATTGTATTTATCAGTAACAAAGCAGCCACAAGGGTGAACATGAATAGAGACAAGGAAGCTGAACAACTATTTAGTAATCTTGTTGCAGGAGGCACGATAGGGGCAGCAGTGGGTACGTCCCAGAATGTTAAGAAAGAAGGTCTTAGGGCCAAGTTCGTGAAACTAGAGTCACTTAAGAGGACAGAATTGAATAAATGGTGGGATGCTGCTACACTGAAACAATATCTAGACCTTAACAGGATTCCACGAGGGTTGAGGTCACAGATCATACCCACGTATGAGGATTTGTAGCCAGATTTATATATTACTTGGGAAAAGGAGCTTAACAATAGCTCCAGAAACCTTATTAACATCTTGATTGAGAATGCTGAGAGGAAAATTACTAAACTCCTGATTGAGATACAGAAAGTGGAAGACAAGATAAAAGAGCTTAATCTCCTGAAGCAACCGTAAAGAATTACACAATATTGGATGAAACATTGAATGAATTGCAAATGGATATTAAGAAAAGGAAGGCTAGGAACCTTAAGCGTGACGAGAATGATTATCACTCTGGTCGTGTTTATACATTTGCTAAACGCTTTGACTACCTGATGACGAAGGAATCCGGTATTAAACATAAGGGCAGTGTCCCATCGAGTAGTGATGCAGATGCATCTTCGAGTAATCTGTCAAGTAGTGAGAATGAGGATTTATTGGAACCTGCTATTACCCCGAACCCTGAGATCAATTTTTTACAGGAAGTGCAGAGATTGAGTATAGGGAGTCGAGATACGAAGAGCAGGAATCAAGAGTTAAGTGCAAAAAGACAAGGAGAGGGAAGAGAGGGAGGGGAGGAACCAGGAGAAAGACTGGGGATGAGAACTAGGTCATGAAAGAAGTAATAAGACTGGAGGATACACTTGCAAATGAAATTGAGATTATTAATCTGATATCTCTTGAATTATCTGATAATATGCTAACATTACTAAAGAAGGGAATGGGGTTTTGCCCAAAAACAACATCCAACTGGTATATGACCAAAATGTGTCTATATAGATTTGTAAGGCGGTTGAAACTAAAAAAAGTTCTTTGGTAATGTCCCGGAGAAGGTTTAAACCTGTGGAAATAAAGCCTGTGAGCAATTTGAACATACAAGAGATCAAAGAAACACAATTATTGCTCTCACTAATTGAGAAAGAAGATGATCCAGTGACGGTTCTTAAATTGTTAGATGAATTTGAAGTCGATCCCTTCCAGAGTTAGGGTAATGTGTTACGCCTTAAGTCTAAATGGACACCCCAACTGGCAACGGGCAGCATTATAGATGCATTTTACAAAGCAGTCAACTTTGATGTAGACCAGACGATTGAGAAAATGAATAAGAATATATTTGGTAAGAGGGGTGATAATTTGACCAATGGTGAGAGAATGGCCCTGAAGGAACTACGCAGCAATAAGGATATTACTATCCGTATGGCGGACAAGGGTGGTAATATCGTGGTTATGGATTCCAAAGATTACAATGATGAGGTGTACCCTCAATTGAATAATGAGCAGTATTATGAAAGACTTGTGGGGAACCCTCTGGAAGCATTAACTAAAGATATCAATCTACAACTCAAAATTTGGTATGATTTGACGTTATTGAAACATGATGAATATATGTACCTGTTGGCTGATGCACCAAGAGCGCCCTGCATGTACACCTTACATAAATGTAGAGATAGGCCACCAGGGAGACCCATTATTTCGGGTATTGGAGGCCCTACGGGGAGGCTATCTCAATTTGTTGACAATTTTCATAGGCTACATGTACACAATTTGCCTTCATTTATTGAAGACACAAAGCATGTACTCAATATTTTGAATGACTTGATTTGGGGGATGGAATGATTATGGTGACACTAGACGTAGTGTCACTGTATACGAATATTGACCATCCACTGGGAGTGCATGCTATAGACTACTTTTTGAGTAAGAGACCGGCTGAATATTACGAACACACACAGATGATTCTGAAAATGACAGAACTGGTATTGAAGAATAACGTGTTTCTGTTTGATGGACACTGGTTTAGACCACGCCTTGGGTCCGCTATGGGATCCAGATTCGCTCTGTCTTTTGCCAAGCTTTTTATGGGATGGTTTGAGGCGGAGTGGATCTGGGGCCATAGGGGACAGAGATGGATGGAGTATATCTATCCCTGGGGACGTTTCATAGATGATTGTTTACTAATTTGGACTGGTTCGGTGGATGAATTTAAAGTTTTTTTTGACTACCTAAACAACAATTAATTAAATCTTAAATTTACTACACAATATGATGAGGAACACATTACATTCCTAGATATTGAACTCTTTGTGGATGGCAACAAACTAGGTAGTAAGATGTATAGGAAACCTACGAGTTGCAGGCAGCACATATCTTTAATGATTTTGAACTTTGTTTCTTTGGAACCAATAAACCTTGGAAGCTGTGCCTGCTGGATAAGGCTGAGTATATCTTTTTGTTCTGGAACTTTGTTTCTTTGGAATTATATTACCTTGGAATCTGTGCCTCCTGGACCTACGACTAAGAAGGATACTTACTTGTACTTGATATATTATTGACCATTGTGTGCTCGGAAGGACATAATCTGTTCTTAGAGTTATTCCACCGATTAGGGGGATGCATGTGGGGTTGTGGTAACCAACCCTGTCTCTTCCTGGAGCACCATTTTTGAAAAAGTGAATTGTTACTTTTCCCTGAATTGCTGTGCGCTTGTTTGTTGTTTTACTGGCTGCCAATAGCTATTCTTCTTGGGTTTCTTATCTCTATCTCTCGTTCTCTCTCCTTTTTGCCGATGCATCTGTGCTGTCGATGCTACGCTTCATAGGCTTTTGCATGTGTGTGATATGGCTCCACAGTTCACACAGTCTGCCTATGTGTATCCATTTTATCCATGTACACGTATCTCCTTGTAATTATGGTTTTGTATGTCTTGGCATCGATGACATCAGTCTATGCATGTCCGTCTTGGCATCTACTGTTGTGTATGCTCATTTTGTACCAACTGACTCGTACTGTTTTGTCCTTTCTCTGGGACATTTTTGTGTTTTTGCAGGTCCATGGATCCCGTGCACAGTTCTGCTTATTATTCTTATTGCAGAAGCTTATGGATTTTTTCCATTGGGCACTGGCCATTCTGGTTTATATGGTTCCCTCGTCTCTTCCTGGGAGGTGAAGGTCTCGAGCTGTCCTCTGCTGGACTGTGGTGCCATTGCCCTTATTTGTTGATGCTCCTTTTACAGAGCTTAATGGTCTGGTGTCAGCCACGCTTACACTTGCTTTCCCCACCTGTTTTGGTACATCTTCTTGACAGATTAGTTCTCTTTGGAACCTGGTGGGGTTGAGTCGCAGACCCTCCTCCCCTGGGCTATAGCTTTGGTATCTATTCTAAGTTAAGGAATCTGCAGCTAGATGTCTCTATCAGATGAACTAGTTGCTTACCTTTGGTAACGATGTATCTGGTAGAGACACAGCCTAGCCACAGAGTCCTTAACACCCACCTATCCTCCTACGCTCTGCAAGGACCGTTTCAGGTTGAGTTCTGATCAACTGGTCTTTTCTACCAGTGATTTTTGCCATCATGCGTGTTTTTCCTACTTCACATCCTTTAATAGGTCCGGATGTCTTCTGTTTTACCTGTAGCTTCTCCACCCATTCTCACAAATGGGTGGTGATCTCATATATCCATGCACGCTCTGGCACCCTGGTTTATTTAAGCTGGGCATATTATTTGGTGATTGTCCCCTCCCAGTGCCACATATGAGTGTAATAAAGAGCAAATGTAGCCCTGTGAAGAATCCTTTATTCAAAAGGATTGGGATGGCTGAGAAGAACTATAGCAGTCACAGAAGGACCATCCTTTTGAAAATGGCTATGGCCCTATAGGGGAGAGTGGAAGGCCTGCCCAAAAAGGTAGCTAGCCTCTCTAAATGATGGTGCCCTCCCTATATTGCCTTCTACCAGGACTTTGTGTATGTGAAACTCTAATCCCCACATATTTGCAAGTATCATAGCTCCATGGGAAGGGGTATGAGTGATGAGGGGGAGTCTCTTTTCGACCAGAGTCGCTGTCAGGGGAAAGAGATGGGATTTGTCATAGTTCATTTTGAGGCTAGAGGTCTTACCAAAGTGATACAGTAGATCGTTCAGTTGTTGGATGTTGTCTTCCTCCTCACAAAGGTAAAGCAGTGTGTCATCAGCATTATATTCCACTGGTCCTCTACCCAAAGACCCCACTCTGGAGCCCCGGCACTTAGCGCACATGCCAGTGGGTCCATGGGAAGAGCAAAGATGATAGGAGATGGGGGACAACCCAAGTGTGTTTCAATGTGTGTAGTGGTTCAGATATGGTAGATTCCGCTTTACCCTTGCCACCAGTGAGTTATAAAGTAGCTAATCCCAGGGCAGGACTTCGATCCCAGTGGCAATTGGCAGAGGTCCTCCTTCAAGTAAGCCCACCCCAGATTTTCAAACACCTTCTCTATGTTCAGGGCAGACACCCATGGATTGGCTCCAGATGTTTTGTACATTTAAGAAGGTGTTTCTACCAGGAATTAAATCATTCTGATTGGATTCTATTAGATGCTGTGCTATAGGTATACGCCTAATGGCCAGCACTTTTCTTATAGTCTGTATTTAAAAGGGATAATTGACAATAAGACCCCATCAACAAGGGATGCCTGTTGGGTTTCGGGAGCAGGCCAATAGACAGACCTCCGGTTGTGAGGAGGGTAGACAGCCCTCCCGGGGGCAAAGTTTTGGGGGAGTTACCAGTGGAGAGAAGAAGGCCCCCACTCTAGCAAGCTACAGAGGACAGGGTGCCGGGATGACTGGGCCGCCAGGATGTATATTCAGGGAGTGAGGGGTTACCGCTAATTTCATTGTCGGCCATGCAACACACAAGATGGGCAATACTGCAAGGCCCTGACTACAGTTTAACTTAGGGGAGGGGAGTCCACAACCTAGGACCTTCCTCCGTGTAGGCCATGGCGTGATGGATGAAGTTCAGCCATAGACTGAGGCAGCTCAGCTGACTTGCAGGAGTGAGGAAGGGGGGCCCCACATGGTTGCCATTCCTCGTTCGGAGCCAGTAGAGAGCGGTCCACAGGAGCACCAATGTCAGCCCTGTCTCAGCCAATCTTCCCCTGGGCCGCACGGCGTGACTGCTTTGGACGGGCAGTACAGCCAGTTTGCGGCGTGTTGTAGCTGGAGGAGGGACCCATCTTACAGAGTCGCAGCACTCAGCACAGCCAGGCAACAACGAAGGCAGGCCTGACTCGCCGCACAGGCTTTTCATTAATTGATGTGCAGGAAAGCCCTGCTCAGTCGCAGACACTGCCCGCACCCAGTCTGCGACTTGTGAGTGCAGCAGGCCACTTCCAGGGCAGGTCAAAACTCAGTATAGTTGGGGGGTTCCCAGTGGCCCGTGCCACCATACAGATGGATCGGGTGTAGGAAACAGGGTGTGCTGGAGGTCAGGATCTCTGGAGGATGTGTGGCGATGGATTGGGCTCACAGTAGTCAGTTCTTTTCGAATTACTCCGTTACTATCTTCGACTTGCAGTATACTCGAATGTACGCAGAAAGATATTGGCATAGATGCATCAAGCGATATTGCGATCGCAATCGCTGCGAAACAGTGAATGCAATTGCAATTTTCGCTCCAGCAATGCATCAAGCACAAAAGCAGCAAATAGCAAATTCGCAAAACAAAGAATCTCAAAACCATTTGGAAACCCCCATTGCGATTCCTTAACAGCGATTACCCCCACATTTAGTGAAATCAATAGCGAAGTTGCAATCAAATAGCGAAATCGCTAATAAATCGCTATTCCCATTCATCATAAATCGCAAATTGTGAAAATACCATAATTCGCTAAATACGAATCGCAATTTAAGGAGAAGCAAAACCAGGTGTTAACAGTGAAGTCCAATTGGTGAAAAAAAAATGGCAAACAAGAAACAGGTGTTGGGTAAATCAAACACACTTAAGGAGACTCAGTAGGAGCATGAGGAAAGTCACAATGCCAGGTCTCTACATCGTGGCAAGGCGGCTGAGGCTCCAGGCTGCAGCCCAGAACTGGCGCAGGATCCAGGAGCGCATCTTCCGGCTGCGGATTACACTCCTGGGCCAGACCGAAGAGGAGATCTACTCCAAATACTGGCTCAATGGGGCAATGATAAGGAAGCTCATCAGAGACTTTGACACCCTGGTGCAGTACCCGACATGGAGGACCAATGCCGTGCCCACCCATGTCCAGGTCCTGTGCTGCCTGCACCTCATGGCCTCCGGCAGCTTCCAGGGGATAGTCGCATATGCAGGGGGTATATCACAGAGTACACTGTCACGCTGCCTACAGACTTTCCTGGATGCCATGCTGAGCTGGATACACCACTACATCACCTTCCCAACAACCCAACAGGACTTAATGCAAACAAAACTGGACTTCTATCACACCGCCCATTTCCCCATGTAATTGGCTGCATCGACTGCACCCACATTCACGTCTGTCCACCCGCAGAGACCGAATACATGTACCGTAACCGCAAGTCATACCAATCCCTCAACTTCCAGATGGTCTGCAATGCAAAGACCATCATCACAGACATTGTGGCACCCGGGGAGCACGCATGATTCGTTCATCTTCCGGCAAAGCGGCATACAAACCCGCTTGGCCAGGGGTGAATTTGGCGAGGGACATCTCCTAGGTAAGTACACATGCCCACATACAGTATGTTAAGACCATGTTGCTGCGCAGAACAGGCACGGACCCTCTGCTCCTCCCTTCAGGTGACATCGCCTACGGCCTCCGTGAATACCTCCTCACCCCATACCTCAACCCTGCAACACCACAGGAACGGCGGTACAATGTTGCACATATACACACCAGAAATGTGATAGAGCGGACATTTGGCATGTTAAAGAGTAGATTCCGCATCATCCACAAGACTGGCAGGGCCCTCAAATACCGGCATGAGGTCTGCTGCCGCATCATGGCCGTGTGCGCTATACTCCACAATATTGCCACCAAGTGGAGAATACCTATGAAGGTGTCTGGTAGTGAGTCGGAGGGGGACAACCTGCCACCTGCACATGTGCATCATGCACACGGGGAGAATCCTGTTGAAGGACACAGGCGCTGCGTCCACTCACACTGAACTATTTCTAGTGCACCCATACCCCTCACACAACACTGCACTCATGCATGCCACATGAATGATTGACATGAGGAAGATATGTGTTCAAAATAAATCTTTTGTTTATTTACCAAGCTCTCAGTGCTTTAAATCAGCAAACATTTGTGCTACTGTATTGAGACATACAGGCTCTTTTATCCTGAGCAGGCGTGCATGGTTACCTCACCATGGCACTGCTGGAAATGTACAGTCACTGGCACCTCCTGCCGGATGCACCCCGTCGCCCCTCACCCTCCACGTTGGGAGTGTTTTGCCATGATGCAGCGTTGTGCCGGGAACTGCGGCGTCTTTTTGGTTGCACCGGCACAGACAGGCTGCTGAGGCCAGATGTCACCCCCCCCCCCCACCGCCGGCCCCCCCCCCCCCCCCCCCCCCCTTTGCATGGCCATGGCCGGCCGCCTGTTGGTTCTCCACAGCGGTGGTGACTTGCTCCAGGGCCCTTGCAACATCTGCACAGCATTGGACCATCTGTATCTGCATTCCCAGTGACCTGCACGACAGCTGGGAAGTGGCGTTCCCAATCAGGTGGTTTGAGCGTGTGTAGGCTGATAGCTGTGTCAGCAGCTGCCTGTGGCGTCTGCGTGTGATGTTCTGCTGCGCCACCATCAGTTGGTTGCTCTCCTTGACGGCTGCGGTCAGCTCCTGCAAACTCTCAGTGAGTTGACTAATGTTGTGTGCAGTTTTGAAGAGCTGCAGCTGGATTGCCGCCATGTGCTGTGCCTGCTTGCGGTGCACAGCAAGCATCCGAGCCTCAATACCAAGGCCTAAGTTATGTGCCTGTTGCTCCATGCCTCCTGTGATGTTAGTGAGTGCATGATTAATGATATGATTCAGGCACCTGGGAATGTAGCAACATGCATGCAGGCTTGCATTCCCTGACTGGCTTTAGGGGTATGTTTCACTTGACTATTCTGACTGTGTGTGGCTATCAGGGCACATTGTCAAGCTACAGGTCCCACAACGCATTTGGGCCTTTGGGAGGGGCAGGAACTGGATTACTGGGGTTACAAATATGGCTTGCACTAAGGGCATGGGCATTGTTAGGGGACGAGGTCGCAGTTGCATGGCTCTTACCTTGTGATTGATGTGTGGCGCAGGAGGTGTCCAGTTGAGTGACCCCCACGCAGGCTGCAGGGTTGATGGTGTCCTCCACTAGGTCCTCCATTGGTGTGTTCTCGGGGACTGTGGAGTCCCCTCCTCCCGTGGGCAGTCTCTCTGCAATGCGCTCCTTGGCACGGCCTCTGAGGTTGTACCACCTCTTTTTTAGGTCATCGATGGACCAGTGCGTGACTCCCACTGCGTTGACCTTGGCCTTGATGCGTAGCCAGATGCGCCTCTTGGTAGCCTCGGGCACCTTCTGGGACAGCTTCCCAAACAGCTGGTCATGGTCCCTGCTGACTCCCTCTATCAAGTACTCCAGTTCTTTTTCAGAGAACTTGATTTTGCGCTTCCTGTTTGTTTCACTTGTTTCTGCAGCTTCTTGGGACATTGTGATATCAATATGTATCCTGTATTGGGACTGCAGGCTGTGTCTCTTGGAGCTCAGTGCTCTTCCTCCTCCTCTATCCAGCTCTGTAATCCAAATGAAGCAGGCTACTTCCTGGTTGTGATGTCATCATTGTGCTCAAAATGTGACTTCCCGATTTTGCGATCTCGCAATCTGCTAGATCGCGATTTGCGATTTCAGTATTTGCAAAATCGCAATTTGGGGTGGGGAAACAGACGATTCTGCGATTTTAGCAAATTCGCATATGGCGATGTCGGCCGGTTGCGATTCGCAGATATTTACCGGTTTTGGTGATGCATCCCATTCTGCGAATTCTGAATAGCAATTAGGTATTTTTCGCTATTTAGGATTCGCAGAGTGGGTGCTTCATGCAACTGGGTGATTGTCTCTCTTAGAAAACATGATCCCTAGATCACTCTTCACACAAATCTCTTAAAACCTGAGTGTCTGGTTCCCACCTATGAAGGATATTGTATGGTTGTAGACACCAAAAATAAAAGCAGAATTTGTAATTCGAAATTAAATACACCCAAAAAAACTTAGGGCCTGATTGCAAGTGGGCCAATTCTGACCCGTGTGTAAAATCCCGGTTTACGCACAGGTTGGAATTACGAGTTTGGCTGTATTTAACGCATCTGATGCGTTAAATAACTCAGCTATCTTTGAATTTCGGCAGGTTAAACCTGCTGCAATGCAACAGGGGAAATTGTACTGTATTTACAGTCCCATGCGTATTTTGGTGCGCTAAATACCTAAATCTGCATGTTATTCCCCAGAAACTCATGATAGGTATTGCACCCGATAAGTAGCGTACCTGTATAGTTATGTATCATGTGCGATAATTAACACCTAATCTGTTAATCAGGCCCTTTGTAATTTTTTATAAAAAAACATGCTAGTATCAGTTTACTATAAATGAGGTTTTCCAAAGGACTGTAGCTCACAATGAGTAGTGACTTGTAGAGTCTTGCAATCCTATGAGTAAAGTGGAAAAAAATAAACATTTAGCCATAAATCTCTCCTTCACGTTAGAAAAAAAATCATTCATAAAAACGAATAACCAATTTCTGTTTTTGTTTAAACTGCTGCAGCAATGGTGCTCATGGCCTGGGTTTCACCTTGCTACTGGCTATGCCAGCAGGGATTATGGTGTCACAAGTCAACTTCACTACTTTATTACCATTGGGCAGCTACATCGTGTTCTTATTACAAGCTGCTGGAGAAGTCACAACTATAAAGGAAATTAGAGCCAGGTTTTATACTATGATTGCAGGCCTCCATGTATTGTCTATGTCTATGTATTTATTTTTATATAGCGCATAATTCACCAATAGGTCTCAGAGCGCTTGCAAGACGACTGGAGAGAAGGGAACCCAAAGGGGATTCATTACCGACTAAAGAGCCATGTTTTAAGGTTTTTGCGGAAAGTTTTAAGGTTGGGGTCCAGCCTGATGGTTAGTGGTAGTGTGTTCCAGGTGGTGGGGCCTATTTTGGAGAAGCTCCTGTCTCCGTTTCTTACGGTCCTGACCTTGGGGACCTTTAAAAGATGTTTAGTGGAAGAGCGCAGGGTTCTCCCGGGACAGTAACCTTGGAGTTTCCGCTGCAGGTATTTTGGTCCGTGTCCATTGATGGATTTATGCACCAGGCAACAGATTTTGAATGAAATACGTTTTCTTATAGGGAGCCAATGGCGCGCCTTCAAACAAGGGGCTGAGGGTGTGCGGGGTGGGAGGTCTAGAGTCAGCCAAGCCGCTGAATTCTGCAGAGTCTGGAGTTTGGTGAGGGCACTGTTGTTCACATCGGCCAATAACGCATTTCCATAATCAAGACGACTGATTATGAGGCCTTGAATGAGGGGTTTACGAGAAGCAAGTGGGAGCCACTTAAAATTTTTTCTAAGACTTCTCATTAATCCAATACTTGAATGGACAACTTTGTTTATGTGTGGGGTCATCGATAGTTTATCATCAATGATGACTCCCAGATTTCCGACTGTATTTTTGGGGGCAGGGCAGGGGCCTAGAGCCGTAGGCCACCATTCATCGGACCAGATTTTATTGGCCATGCCAAATAGCATGATCTGTTTTTGCAGCATTCAGCATTAAATAATTGTTGTTCATCCATTTTTGAATGTCGATCATGCACTGTTGGAATCTGATTTTGGCATCTGCAGGATTGGGGCCTAAGGTTATCAGAATCTGAGTGTCATCAGCATAGGATATCGTATCAAAGCCGTATGCTTTGATTACCTTTGCCAGTGGGGATAGATAAACATTAAATAGAGTAGGGCTCAATATGGAGCCCTGCGGTACTCCTTTATCATTTTCCACAAAGGAAGACGAGAATGGACCGATCTTAATCTGAGATTGTCTTCCGGCAAGATAGCTCTGGATCCAATTGTGTGCGCGACCTCCGACACCAATCTCTGCCAGCCGTCTCAACAAGACGCTATGGGAAATTGTGTTGAAGGCCGCCAACAGATCCAATAGGATCAGGAAGGCAGATTGTTTGGCATCCAGGGCCAGCCGGATGTTGTCTACCACCTCTAGAAGCGCGGTCTCAGTGCTGTGACAGGCTCTAAAGCCCGATTGGGAGGTGTCTAAGATCATGTTGTCTTCTAGATATTTAGTCAGTTGATTATTTATTAGGGACTCCATTACTTTGCGAAAAAATTGTAAAAGGGAAATAGGGCGGTAGTTAATAGACAGTTTAGGATCTGCATTGTTCTTTTTAAGGATGGGTTTCACTGTTGCTTTTTTCCATGTTGCAGGAAAGATGGCTTGGGTAATCGACAGGTTAACACCTTGGCTGCTAGGCGTTTTCCCCCTGGGTGCTGAAGATCCTTGAATTGTATAGGATCGTGACAAGGTCAACTTGTCATAAGCACAGGGCAGGTAAAGCCCATGACGAGTTGACCTTGTCATTAGCATGGAAGGGGTTAAAGATTTCTGTGATATGAGTTGTCATGACAGGTGAAACTTTTGCAAGGATCTGGGCCGATGCTGGATCACTTGATTTCATTTTCCTAAGTTTATCATTAACTTCTTCCTCTGTAAAGGTATTAAAGTCTGAGAGGGATATAGGCAGAGATGTTAATTGGGCGGCAGGCAGTTTGGGTGTGCTGATGTTTTTTTCCTTCGCGTCAGTGAGTTCAGTTTCTTTAAGAAAGGTTTCGTGTATGATATCTATTTTGTCTTTAAAGTAGCTTGAGAGCCTGTCAGCCCACTCCTGGGACTCAATGGTGGGAGGTTGGCAGGAGGCAGGGTTGGTGAATTCTTTTAGTATGGAATAAAGCTCTTTATGGGAATTGCCTGCTTTTTCAATTCGATTTCCCAGGTAACTTTTTTTTTGCTGCAGCTATCTGGCACATATATTCTTTATGTGCAGACTTGTATTTTTGTTTATCAGTAAAGTCATTGGTTTTACGCCATTTGCGCTCTGCGCTCCTGGCAGCCTGTTTGGCAAGTTTCAACCCAGGAGTAAACCAAGGAGACCTAGTATTAGGACATTTGGTTTGTTGTTTTGGGGCAATGTGGTCTAATGCCTTAGTGATAGCTATGTCCAAATTTATTACAGCTATATCTGGGTTCATGTTGGGAGTCACAGGAGAAAGTGTAAATGCACTGGCAAAGGAATCAGGAGTGATTTTGTTCCAAGGCCTGCTTAATTTCGCCTTCTTTGTATGGACAGGTTTAGCCATCTTCATACAAATGTTAAACTTTATTATCGTATGGTCTGACCATAGGACTGGGCAGAGTTCCACCATTTGTATATTCTGGGAGTTAGTACATAAGAAGTCAAGAGTATGGCCAGCCTTGTGTGTAGGACCAGTTTCTAGTAGCGTCATGGCAAGAGAATTGATGCTATCGATGAGTTCCATGGTGTGCGTGTCTTGTTTTAATTCTATATGATAGTTAAAATCACCTATTAGCAAGAAATGATTGCAGGCAAGGACATGCGGGTTCAGAATCTCTAATAACTGGTTGGTGAAATGTATTTTGCTATCTGGTGGTCTATAGACGAGTGCTCCTTTCCATGATTCATTATTGTTTACTTTTAGGGAGAAAACTAGAAATTCACCTCTCTCTGTAATTTGCCTGTCAATGATGGCAATATTTATGTGAGATTTAAATACTATAGCTGTTCCACCTCCCCTTTTTTCAGTCCTATCTAGTCTTATGATACTATAGCCCGTGGGTAGGGCTGTTGCAAGGTCAGGGAGGGATGAGTCTTTCAGCCATGTCTCCGTAATGAAGAAAAGAATTGGCTGTTCTAGGTCAAGTAAAGCCCATACTGCTAGGGCATTTTTCGGTAGCGAACGTACATTGCCATACATACAGCTAAGATGTTTGGGACATAGCGTAGATAGAGGCTGTTGGGCAGGGCTATGGGGCAGGGAGTGGGAAATATTCAGAGAGAGGAGCTCAGACCGGGTATACCTGATGATGGCCATGGCGCGGTGTTACCTCAAGATGCAAGGGAGGAGGCGGCTGGCGCTGGTCTGGCGCGGACGGGCGCAGACTGGCTTTAACTCTGGCGCAACGCTGCGCGCATCCGCTGCGCGCTCTGCTTTGTGTGGGAAATTTATAACCAGCAGCACCACTCGGCCACCGCCTACCCGGAACAGCCTTTCTCTTTTATTTTGTCATTACAGGAAAGATTGATTCTCTGCTGGTTTGTACACTACAATACATTTTAGTCTGATTTTCATTAAACTGATTCGAATAGCTTTTTGCACATTATTTCTACAAACTGCTACTTAGAATGGAGAGTAGTTTATAACTCTGCCCGTTTTGCTTTTTCTAAGAATTGTTAGAGTAGTCCGATCAACAACATATCATTACTTAACAGTTAAAACCCCTTCCCTGCATGGCTAATTCCCCCACGGTGCGGAGGGGATGGGGGGGTGAGCGCCATGGTGCTCGTGACGAGACCAGGCCGTCATGAGTCACGGTGGAGCTGTGCTCATGACAGCCTGGTCTCGTCACGACCCTGCCCACTCATTAATTCTCCCACACAGGCGGGGAATTAACCGCACGTGGGTGGAGCAGCACCGTTATGACGAGACCAGGCCCTCATGAGCACAGCTCAACTGTGACTCATGACAGCCTGGTCTCTTCATGAGCACACAAGGGGTTAAGCGAAACGTTTTTATTCTCTTTACAAACTTTGTTGAAAGTCTGCACTGGACCTGAGATGGGTTTCAATGCTTTCTTTTTTATTTTGACATTCAATTTTTGCAGCCTTCGACTCTAAAATAGACGACATTGTCCATGGTCTTTCTTGCAGTTTCTCTTTTAGCAGGGGTAATTGGGAGTGTTACAATCCTATCTTGCCTTTTCAAATTGATTTAGCAAATTGTAACCTCACAATTCAATGGGTGTTGTAAATCTTGCTCTGATTTTATCCTCGTTTTAGCATAACTTCTTCCAAAAGCAATTTTTTTCTGTAATACCTTGAGAAACGCTTCCTGCAGCATTAGGGTCACCTACTATGTGATTTCTGCAAAATATGCTACCATTTTAGTGGTGCCCTGCTAAATCTTTCTGCACTTCCTTTAGCCTGTGTAATATAACAAATAGTTTCTTACCTGTCGGTGTAGTTTTGCAGCTTGAAGATCTTTCTGGATTCATTATGCTGTGCATTATTCCGCGGTCTAGTGGTTGGGTCTGGAATCGTAGGCTTTTCTTTTTCTTTTTTTTTTTCGTAGCCCAGGTGGGCGTCGACGTCCCACCTTTTGGTGTCCTTCCTGTGACGTTGTCATGCTTCCTGCGGAAGCTCCCACCCTTGGGCGCCATCTTCGGATTCTTTTTTTCCCGTTTGTGTTCTGTTTCCGGATAGTATGGCAATGTTTTAATATTTGTTTTACCGCCTTTTCCTTCAAAAGTCTGTTTAAGTCTACCCATTTTTACCACCTCTTTCTCCAGTCTCATCTTTCTGGTGGAGGTGGGTGGGTTCGCTAGTGAATCCAGAAAGATCTTCAAGCTGCAAAACTACACCGACAGGTAAGAAACTATTCGTTTTGCAGCGTGAATCTTTCTGGATTCACTGCTGTGCATTGACTTTGTAGGAGTTTGTTATCATTGTGGCGGCTGGGTGGAAGATGAGCCTTGATTTTTGAATATGTGTTGAAGCACCTGTCCTACTTGTGCTTCTTTATTCATTTGCATGTCCACACAGTAGTGTTTTGTGAACGTGCGCACTGAAGCCCAAGTTGCCGCCAGGCATATGTCCTGAATGGGAGTGTTAGCCAGGAAGGCTATTGTCTCTCCCTTTTTCCTGGTTGAGTGGGCCCGCGGCCCCTCTGCTAGTTCTTGCCCAGCTTGTTTGTGGCAGAATTGTATTGCTTGTGCGATCCTTCGTAGAATTGTCCCCTTAGTAACTGCTTTTCCCATGAAACTGTCTGCGAATGATACAAAAAATTGTTTTTTTTTTCTGTGGTCCTTAGTTCTCTCCATGTAGTGCATGACTGCACGTCTGGCGTCCAGAGTGTGCAGTGCCCTTTCTGCGTTTGTTGTTGGCTTCTCGAAGAAACTAGGTATTTGAATAGTTTGGTTAATGTGGAACTTAGACACCACCTTTGGCATAAAGTGTGGGTCCATTCTCGTCACCACCCTATCGTTGTGAATTTGTATGTAGGGTTCTTGTAGCGTTAACACCTGTAGCTCGCTCACCCTGCGCAGCGAGGTGATTGCCACCAGGAAAGCTGTTTTCAATGTTAATATTTGTAGGGAGGCCTTATGGATCGGTTCAAAGGGCGCTTTCATGAGTTCTGTCAGTACCAGGTTGAGGTTCCACGCTGGTGCTGGTAAACTCTTTGGCGGTGCGATCCTCTTTGCACCTTCCAAGAATCTCTTTACAATTTGTGAAGTAAAGAAGCTTTTCCCTGTCTCTCCTCTAGTGTAAGCGACTATGGCTGCCAGGTGTACCCTTAGCGAGGATGAGCTCAGATTAGCCTCGAGCAGGTGCGTGAGGTATTTAAGCACTGTTGAGTCTCTTGTCATCTTGTTGTGCAGTTTTTCCTTTCTGCACCATAGTGTGAACCTCTTCCATTTGGCCACGTAGCACTTCTGCGTGCTTGGTCTTCTAGCCTCTCGAAGTACTCTCAGGTAATTTAAGGTGTGCAAACTCTATGTCCTCAAGAGCCAGGCTGCCAGGCTGAGGCTTTCCGGTTCCGGATGCACCACCTCTCCGTTTTGCATGGAGAGTAGGTATTCCCAGAGCACACCCCCTCTGGTAGAGGCGCGCCTCCTTCAACAGTGCCAGCGTTCTCTTCTCGCTGGGGAACACCTTCTCCTGTATGGTGTTGATCTGCGCACCCAGGAAATTTTTTACTTGTTCTGGGTTCATTGAGGATTTTCCACAGTGGATGGAGAAACCCAGGGCCATCAGAGTGTCTGTCACTCGCTGTGCGTGCCGTTTGCATGTCTTGTATGACCTTGCCTTTATTAGCCAGTCGTCCAGGTAAGGGTATACGTGGATCCCTTCCCTCCTTCAGTGTGCTGCAACTGCTGCAAGGCACTTTGTGAATACCCTTGGTGCTGATTTCAGTCCGAAAGCCAGTGCCGTGAATTGCTAGTGATCTGTGTTGATGACAAATCTTAGCAGATGTTTGTGCCGCTGTTCATTGGGATGTGCAGGTAGGCCTCTTTGAGGTCTATGGTGACCATGGAGTCCCCGCCTTGTATCTGTGGAAGGACCTCTTGCAGGGACGTCATTTTGAAGTTTTGGGTTTTTATGTATTTGTTGAGGAACCTTAGGTCCAGGATGGGTCTCATTGTTTCGTCTACCTTTGGTGCCAGGAAGTACATAGAGTACACCCCTTGTTCCTCTCTATGGGAGGTACAGGCTTGATAGCCTCCTTCTGCAGGAGTTCTTGTGCTTCCCTTTGTAGTAGCTCTAGTTCCTTATTTGCTAGTGCTCTTCTTTTTGTTTGTTTGTTTGGTGGTGTTCTTTCCAACTCTATGCAGTATCCGTACTGTATGGTGTTGAGAATCCATCTGTTTGTAGTTATTTTCTTCCACTCCTGTAAGAAAAGGTTCAGTCTTCCTCCCACCGGTGTTACGTGCTCTTGTATGTTTAGTCTGAGCCACTCCTCTTTGTTGTATCTGTGCTCCACCCCTGGAGTTTTTGAAAGGGTGTGCACTGGTAGCGTGGCAGTCACTTGGAGGTGGGTTGTTGTCCACCTCTTCTGTTGTTTCCACGTCCATTCCCCTTCCCGCGAAAGGACTGGCCCCTCTGTTGGTATTGCCAGTGTTGTTTTTGCTGGCCTTGTTGTGTCTGGGTGTCGCCCTGGTGGGACTGGTGGAAAGTCTGGTGCGACGTTCCCGGCTGGTTACCCCCTCTCCCGCTTGGTCTCCGTGACGGGGTTTCTCTCTTTGTGCCTCTAAATTGCAAGGCCCCCGTGGATCTTGCGGTGTCGTTGTCCTTTTTCAGCTGGTTGAGCTTATCGTCCACTGGTGCTACGAACAGTGTCTCACCGTTGAACGGGGTGTTCAGGATGTTGTGTTGCACCTCCGGTTTAAAGCCTGATATTATGAGCCAGGCTTGTCTCCTTTCCGTGATGCCCAGCATCATAAGTCTGCTGGATGTGTCTGCACCGTTGAGTGCTGTTTTTAGGCAAGAATTTGCCACGTTCTTCCCCTCCTCTACCAGGTGCGTAGCTCTTTGCTGGTATTCTTGTGGGAGGTGTTTGACTAACTGGCCCAGTTCGTCCAGGATCTGGTATTGGTGCCTGTTCAGCAGGGCGTTGGAATTAGCCATGCGCCAGTGCGTTGCGACATTCCTCTCGATCTCTCTCCCTGTCAGGTCCATCCTTCTGCTCTCTTTGTCTGGAGGTGGTCCTGATGTTGTCGAGACATTGGCCCTTTTCCTTGTTGTTGCCGCAATGATGGAGTCTGCAGTGACCATTCCCTGGATGTAGGGTGGGTCCTTGGGGGAGTGCTGTACTTCTTCTCCGTCCTGGGTGTGATGGGTTTACAAGTCGCAGGCTCCTTGAAGGCCTCCCTCCCTTGTTCTTTGATGCTTTGGAGCATTGGCAGGTACTGGCTCCTAGTTTGTATTGGGAGCAGTGTTTCCACGAGGAAATCCGCCTTTGTCTGTTCCTCCTCGAGTTTTACTCTGAACGCTGATGCTGTGTTCTTGATGACTTCATTGTAAAGTCCAATGTCGTCAGACGGCGAGGGCCTCACAGGATATGTGTCCACCCCCTCTACTGGACTCTCGGTTTCGAGGTCCTGCCACTCTGGATCCTGTGTGTCCGAGTATGTCGAGCCCAGAAATGTCCTCTGGTCGTCATCTTACTCCTCGTAGTAGGGGGTCTCTTCTTCGCAATCTTCCTGAACTTCCTGGCTTTCCGACAGTCCTTCGACCTCGAACTCTTCTTCTTCCTCGACGAACTCGACCACCGGTGGCTTAGTCTTTGACCCGATTGTTTACGCTTTCATCCTTTTGTCAAAATCTTTCTTTCGTTGCAGGATGTTCTCCATCTCTGCCTCGAGTCTTCTCTTCTTTCTTTCCATGTCGGCAGCCTGTTCGGCGTCGAGTGGTTGTGCCGGTCTCTTTGTCTGGCAAGATGGCGTCGAGACTGGTTTCTCCGTCGAGACTGGTTTTGGCGGCTAGACTGGTTTCGGCATCGAGACTGGTCTTGTGTCCTTCGTCGACGTCTAAGAGGTCTTCGGCGTCGAGCGTTCCTTTTCGTGGACGCTTTTCGACGACCTTTGCTGGTCGGCGCCTGGGAGTCCTTCTGGGAGGATCTGCTGGCCCTGGATGTTGCTGCGGACGCCGTAGTTTTCGGCTTCGGCGCTTTCGGGGTCTTGCCCTTGTTTTTTCGAGAGTCTTGGGCAGACTGTCGAGTCTTTCGGGCCTTTTTGGGGCGTCTAGTCTCCTACCTTTTCTGGAGTCTTCTTATTATCGGTCTCTACGACCGTGTATCCGTCGTCTTCTTCGGCAACGTAATGCTCCTCGTCGGTCGATAGTCCCAGGTCTCGAAGGGACCGTGGTTGGCCCATGCTCTGTATGGCGAAGTTAGCTCTTCTTTGTCTCTCTCTCACTCGAAGGGTCTTCGGCGTAAAGGCGGAGCAGGCGTTGCAGTCCCTGCTTTCGTGGTCGACCGGCAGGCAGAGGTTGCAAACTGAGTGTTGGTCTTTCTGCGCGTACTTGAGGTGGCAGTTCCGGCAGAATTTGAATGGTGTGTTGTCCATCTCTTGCGTTCAGGGGGCCCCCTGATTGCGCATTCTCTTCTGGACGTCGAAGTTCCTCGAAGATCCTCTTCCTTCGTCGTCCCCTTCGATGATGTAGTCTCACTTCGTCTTCTCAACTCTTTTCTTCCCAAAAACTTGGCTTTTGTCTTCTCTTTTCTCCAAATCTCTGGAGCCCTCTCGGGAACGATCCAGACCCAACGGCGGAAAAAAGAATCTGAAGATGGCGCCCAAGGGTGGGAGCTTCCGCAGGAAGCATGCTGTCGTCACAGGAAGGACACCGAAAGGTGGGACGTCAACGCCCACCTGGGCTGCGAAAAACAAAACAAAGTAAAGACTACGATTTTGGACCCAACCCAACCACTAGACCGCGGAATAATGCACAGCATAGTGAATTCAGAAAGATTCACGCTGCAAAGCTTAATTTTTAGGTATCGTCTACATGGCGCATGCACTGTGCTGCGAGATGTATTGTTTACAATTCAATGGGCTAACATCCCTCCAACAGCATCATTAGTTGTTTTCATTGCCATTGTCATTTTCAATCTTTCGAATGCTTGGCTCCAGTAGGTTTACCTTTCTTTGTTAGCTCCTCCCTGAAGCATGGAACAAGTACATGTGTTCTTCCTCGTCTTTTTCTTCTTCGGCTTTTTTCAATGCACAATTTTAGTTACAAGCATTTTGGTATTGTTCATGGATGTGCAATGTGCTTTCCTGCTTTTAACACAGCCATACGGTTTTGTACTAATGTTGCTTTCACCCTATCTACCATCTCTAGTGACGTTTTAGTTACTTACACCCACTACTGTATTACTCTATGCCACTCTACACCACTGTATGCCGCTCCACTATATGCCACTACGCTATGCCAATTTACTCTATTCCTAGCTACCTCACTCTACTCTACATCACTCTGTCACTCTTATCTACGCCACTCCCCTCTATTCCTCTCAACTCTATGTGCCACATCACTCTACTCTGTGCCACTCCTCTCTGCGCTACTGTACTCTACACTGCTTTGTGCCCATCCGCACAATGCCACTCTACTGTACACTGTTACGCCACTCTAGTCTACTGTACTCTCTACCACTCTTAAGTCACTCCACTCTAAGCTACTCCCTTCCACTTCTCTCCACTTTCCTCTCCTCTCTGCCACTCTACTCTAAGCCACTCACATGTATCCATGCTGACCAGTAGCTATGCTGCTATACAGCATGGCTAAAAGACATTGGTAAAGCCAATAGCTATCACTTAGACGAGACCTAATGGCTTTCCCAATGCTTGATAAATGCTAAGATGGCACATGGGAATTGGGTTTGCGCTGCGTTACAAATGCACGTATGAATCCAGTTATTGAATGTGATTTATTGTGGTGTGGGATTTTAAGGGGACACTGCAGGATGACTACTATTTTAAGGGCTTGGTTTTTAGGTCGAGCCTAGACGTGCAAGCAATGCAAAGCATTGCTTGCTTTCTGCTCGACAACTATTGTTGCCCGTTTCTGGGAATGTAGACACGAGTCGGACGCGCGCTTTTCCAGTGTCGGTTTCGTCCGTGTGAGCGCGCTTCTGAGACGTGCTTGCGCAGGCGCACACACAGCCCCTGCTTTCGGATAGCTCGCATGCACTAACGGCGCACACACACACACACACAGCCAGCCCCCAACCCCTGCACACACACACAGGCGCGCGCACACATACACGCGCTGCCACCCCCCCACCCCCCCTGCACACACACACAAACACACATACAGACACGCACAGACACGCACGCATACACACGCCACCGCCCCCCTACCCCCCTGCACACACACAGACACACCCCCCGCCCCCCCTTACAACTAAGCCCCACTCACCGCATCGCCGCCACTCCTGACTTCTGCAGCCACCGCGGGCTCTCCCTCAGACATGGGAGCCTTGCGTCACCAATGCTGCTCTCCGGCACTCCGTGGATGCGGGCTTCACGCAGAAGGCGGAAGTCCCGCCCCACGACTGGCTTCACGCTGCCGAACTTACGGTTGCTAGGCCAGGTTACAAACTGATTGCATGCTAAAAAAAAAAACATAATCGGTATTTCATTTTGTTTTTTACTATGAACGAAACTATAACTTTCCCAGCGGTCTGTGAAACAAAAGCTTCTTTCCCCTTTTGATAAATGCCTTTCAACACTCCGTTTTGCAGTTGAGTCTGGCTCAGAGTAATTCGACAGCCTCCTTTCCATCCAGGCGACACATCTATTTATGTGCACTCAGCGGAAACCCACGCCGCTGACAGGCCGCGGAAAGTCTCACCCACGTCACGTGAGGCCGAGGCACGAGGGCCCGGCGTGGGAAGGAGGCTGTACGAGAGGTGAAGTGTCGAGGACGTGGCGGGCTGTGACAAAACGTAATGGCCCCGGAGGAGGCACTGAAACGTTGGCGGCCTCTCGCTCGTGACAAGCTGTACATTTATGAATGACGTTCACGAGCTGGTCAATCATTGTCTACAAACCACGAGGAAGCAGGCGGCAGCAGCCGGTCCCAGGCACGGGACTCTCTGCCAACGCTGAACTGAGAACCGGCCTATGCAGAACCAAGTGACAGGGGAACGTGGTGAGGAAAATAGAGACCTCTCCTAGCGACAATCCACTAAAATAAAGAGCTAAGCGTTCACTTTGCTACATGAAGGAGAAGGAAGAAGTATGCCTGCCAAGTCAAATCTGGGCTGCCCGGATGCCACGCCTTCTATTTCACTTTTGTTTTCACTGTTTAGCCATGTTCCACTGTGGACTCCGAAGCGCTCAAGGATGTGGATGGCTCAGGCTAGGTCTCCCGTCCTACCGGGGTCACAGGCGGCTGGCCATCATTGCGCCAAGTAAAACGTGGAACCTTGAACTGGGTAAATTCACCGAAATCCCACGGCCATCCATCCCTGTGCTTCGGCTTTCAAAGGGTTGTCGAACAAACAGTAAAGACGCTCTGTTTTAGTGTAATGCAGGTAGCACAGAAACAATGGGCAATAATACTGTTGCCAGTCAGTGGTCCATCTTTAGGAATATTCTTCCTACTGAGTTCAAATGTGTGTTAGTTAATACTGTTCAATATATACTCGGTGCTTCCTTCTCTCCCTCCCCCTCCCTGTCTGCTACTATTTATTAGTATCCCCTTTCACCCGGTGCTGCTTTTGTGCTCCTAACGTCTGTATATACGTCCCGTACACACCCCCGTGACCGCAGCCTATCTAATTTACAGTTACTCCCCCTGCGTGCACTCTCTTCTTATAGCACCAAAATATAAAATACAAATCCTTCATGTACAAAAACTGGTCTTCAGCAATATTGCTCAGTGACGTTTCCCCTCATTTGCGTGTCACACATACTAATCAGTGTTTGTTCTGTGAATATTGCTTCACATTCTATTGATTACAGACTTGCCCATTGAACTCTAGCCTGGGCCCCGTGAACTGTGGAGAAGGCAAAGTTGGACTCGCATGTTCAGCACAGCACCGATTTGCCCCCCCCTCCCCCCTACATAAAAAGGCACAAGTTTAAAAGTTTAAAGAGCTCCGTTTATTATCGGGATGGCACCAACATCATATTTCTGGCTATGGCTCCTAACACTGTCTCATTAAGCAACCCCCACTGCCCCCCCCCCCCCCCCCCCCCCCCCCAGTGTGAGTGTTTTAGTACAACGCGCACACAGCGTGCTTTAAGTTCTGTGCCGGTGCGAATTACAACATGCCATGGGTATACACAGGCACTGCCTAACGTGGCTATTAATAAACGGTGTATAGGCTTCACACTGCCAAACCAATCCGTTCTTGTGAGTGTTTCAGTACAACGCGCACACAGCGTGCTTTCTGTTCTGTGCCGGTGCTAATTACAGCGCTCCATGGGTGTACACAGACGCTGCTCAGCGTGGCTATTAACAAACGCTGTATAGGTTTCAAACCGCTACCCAAAATACAATACATTGATATACACAGCACGCGCTCAGTTTTGCGTGTAGCCACAGTGCTACCACAATAATCTTGCAACGCAGCATTATCCCATAGCGTAGCACTAACGATTTACTAATAGGCTCCTGCACCTTGTATTTGCCCTTACTAAATAGTTTTGCCTTACAAACTGTTCACGGCCCACACAAATGCTATAAAGTACTTATTTTCTACATCACAAGTTAATTTGTGGTGGAGCCTTTCACAGAGATTTTCCTTGCCCCTTCCGCGCTCACCTCGGTCAAACCCCTCCACCCTCCATCCTCCACTCTATACCAGTTCTAGTCATGCTCCACCTTGGCCATAAATAGTCGGCCCAAACAGATGCCCTCATGCCCTTTTCCACGGCATATTCCCTAATTTGATCTATCACACCATCTTGTAGCGCCTTAAGATATGGATTCCCGTTCGCCCTTCACTCGTTTCCTCCCTCCCCCCGTCTGGCACCCCCTTTTCCCGTTCTGTGCTGGTCAGAGCGCAGCATCAGTATACACAGCCGCTGTACTGGGTCAAAGCCGCTGAACCAAACTAAGCATTACCCCACACGGCACCACTAACCACATTTACTAGGCTTCTGCATTTTTGCTTTTGCCATTAATAAATGATATTGCCCTCCATAATTTGCACAGGCCACACACATGCCCTAAAGCACTTTTTACTAACTTACAAGTTAATTTTTAGCGATCATACAAGGACTCCCGTTCGCCCCTCGCTCCCTTCCACTCCCAGTCGGACCCATCTCCCTCCATTATATGTTCCTGCTGGTTACAGTCGGGCATGCCTATAAACATACGCTGTACGGGTTACAAACTTATACCACCACAATACATTAATGTTCATAGAACACGCTCTTTCACTGTACACGCAAGCATGTTTAGCCTAGCCATAGTGCTACACATTTTTTTCCCCAACAGGACATTACCCAATAAGGTAGCATATTAGGCAGGTGGAGGGAAGATGGCGGCTGAGTAGGACGCTCAGTCGGTGAGCTCTTGACCTGATGGACCTGGACAACGAGGAGTGCACAAAGTAACGCGGCAGCATATCGAAAATGCTTTCCAAAATGCGGGAAGTAAAGTAGAAAATAACGGAACAAAAAATGAAACTCTAACAGCTATAACAAACGGCGGAGCAAAAAGGAGACGAAAACAACGGGTGAAACGCAAGTCACAGACCCACTAACACAGCGGTCTCAACAGGCGCTAGTACTTCGAAAACAATCCCAGTAATATTATCAAAACCCTCGCGGAAAACCGCTTACCGAATGGTGGAAGTTTTGCCGGCGAGCAAGGGGCGCGCTGAGGAGTCGGGCTGCTGCGTGGTCGTCCCTGGAGTGTGGGCGAGAGCTGGGATTGCAGGAGCAGCCTACAGGAGAGCGATCGGGAGGCTCAGTTTCCTGATCCGGGGCACTGGTGGCAGAGACAGCAGCCGCTACGGAGGTGAGCGGAGGTTGGGTCTGATAGACTGCAGGTCGGGTGGAGAGGCTCAAGTGTGCAACGCAGTGTGTGGAGGAAATCGAGTTGTGGGAGAGAAACACTGGGAGATAAAAGAGGCATTGGAACGAAAATCTAATACAAACTGGTGCAAAATAAAAGGAATAAAAGAAATAAAGCTGGTAAAGCAGCACATGAATGAGACAGTGCTAGAGGGGGTGGGAAGCCCTGGAAAAAACAATAAAGCCAAAAATAAAGGCATAGACACTGAAATAAATATCAACTGCAATCAGAAAAATGAAACAATAAAGAACCCAGTTAAGCAGGAAGATACAGAAAGAAAAAAAGTCACAACAACTGTGGTTTCTAACTATAGCCTTCGGAACAGGAATTTCCTAAAACTAGAACAATTCCCAAAAAATATAACACCCAGGGAAACTTCCAAAAAAAAAGGAAAGAAATTTTCTTTTGAGCCTAAAAAATATAAGGACAAAGTAAAAATACCTAGTGACAAAACTGAAACATCTCAGAAACTAGCACAGAAAACAAGGGTTACACCTTCATTGAGAACCTTTTTTAAGGTTCAAAAGCAGCAGACAAATCACACAAGAAGTGATACAACTCAACCGCCTAAAACCTCACCAGGAACCCTTCCCTACACACTCCTTAAAACTTCTAATATAACAATTACCACAGTAGATGTAGAAGCTGGTCTAGAAAATAAAGTTGCTGAGAAGTCTAAAGGAAACTACCCCCCTCACAAAATGGCTGAAGGTACAACAACACCAGCAAACACAACAGCAATAATAGAAGAACCAGAAAAGACAGTAACAGAAGCAGACTCAATAGGACTCGCGCAAACTACTGAGTATGATGGAAAATCAGGCGTTAAAACTACTAGAAATCCAACAGATGAACTTTTGGAAAAAATATGGTCTGAAATGAAAAACAAGTTTGCTATATCTGAAGCAAAGCAGGACAGGATTCAAGAAGTGTGTGAAAAGCTAGACTATAAACTAAACGCTCTAGGGGAAAGAGTCGCAGCTATAGAAGAGGAAGTGAGCGGATTGAGCAAAAAGGTGGAAAATAACAAGAAGGAGTTATACACTTTAAGACAAGAGGGGAAATTTATGAGTGATAAACTGGAATCTCTTGAAAACCAAGCGAGGAAAAATAACATAAGAATCCTAAATGTTCCAGAAAGACAAGAAGGTACTGACATAAAAAAATTCATTGTAGACTTATTAGTAGAATATTTCCCATGGAGTGACGCCAAGCTGTTAGAAGAAGATATTCAAAGAGTCCATAGAGACCCGTTCGGGAAGGCTAAAGACAGGAAAACGCCCAGAAAAATACTGATAAATTTCAAAACTTACACACTAAAAGAGAAAATCCTGAGCGAGGCCTTAAAAAAAGGAAACTACGATAAAGACTCATGGTCTTTTAGAATCAGATCAGACATGTCCAAAGCATCTCAGGACAGACAGTGGGAGTTGGGAAAGCACATGCCAGAGCTCCAATCCCTAGGAGCCACAGTACAAATGAAGTTCCCACCATCTTTACGAATAATGTGGCGAAACAAAATGAGAAACATTAGTGAGCCTGAAGAAGTAAAAAATCTGATCAGCTTAATGAAAGATACAATCCAGATGGAAAGCACTACAATTTGAGTTTTTTGTTGCCGGCGCAAAGAAAGCAAATAAGATATTCCAGGTCCATAAAGGAAGAGCCCAAAAGGGGTCAAGATAAAAACCCCAAGAAAAAAAGGAGGCTTCCCAGGGGAGGGTAAGAACAAAACACAAAATCAGAAATGTAAAAAAAAAAAAATATATACAAAACAAATCGGGTGGGGTGCAAAATGGGGGAAAAAGAAAAAAAAATGTAAATCCTCACATACGGAAAGAAAATTGGGAAAGAACGGAACTCCGTCATGATAATATTGAAGCTATCGTGACAAACAAACGAAATACTATAAAAATAAATAAATACAATGGGAGAAGTCAATAAAAAAATTAAAATATTATGCTGGAATGTGAATGGCATGAGAACAAAAAGTAGAAGAAACAAAATTCTTGAATATCTTAAATTATCTGAGAGCGAAATTTTAATCCTACAAGAGACCCATCTAGTGAAAGAGGAATGGGACCAAATCATGAAAAAAGTTAGATGGGCAGATATACATATTTGCACAAATCAAGGATGCAATATTAAAGGTGTAGCTATCATTCTAAAAAAAATCCCTAAACGCAACTTTGGAATCTTCGGAAGTAGACATCAAAGGCAGATGGGCAGTAGCGAGAATAAAAGTGGGACTTTCAGCATTGACAATAGCAGGGTATTATGGTCCAAATCTTGATGATTCTGAGCCTTTACAGAAACTTTACACACAGTTACTATTAACCAACGCCCCAATAATTTTAGGAGGAGATTTTAACATCATCCTAGATCCTAAAACCGATAGATCCCCCCCTGGAAGAAATACGAATTCTCCTAATTTGCCAAAAATGAGGGAGTGGATCGGTATCTATAAAAAAGACTTGGATCTAATAGATATATGGAAGGAAAAAGGAGATAAGAGCCTACCTTTCACTCTTCACAACAAAAGATTGGGACACAAATCTAGAATTGATTTCTTCCTAGTAGAAGGAAGATTAACGGAAAATGTAACAAAGTTAAGTCATATACCAGCCCACCTATCAGACCATTCCGCTGTACAATTAACATTACAAATCAAAACTGCCCAGATAAATAGAAGGTTTACGGTGGAGAGAGCTATGTTCTCAGATCAGGAAATTGCACAATCACTTATAAAAGAAACAGAAGATTTTTTCGAAAACAATAAAACAGGAACCTCAAAACAAATAGTTTGGGATACTTATAAGGCCGTATTGAGGGGAAAACTACTTAGTCTTGCTGCACATAAATCAAAGAAGGAGAAACAAGAGATAACAGACTTAGAAAAAAATATAAAAACCCTAGATACTCAAATTTTAGCAGAAAAAGATCCAGACAGAAAAGAAGGCTTACAAAAAGACAGAAAAAACAAAAAGATTCGCTGACTAACATACTAGAAGAAAAATTAAAAACCAAGTGGGAAGCAAGCAAACTGGCAAACCACGAGTATGGGGAGGGTTGTGGAAAATGGCTTGCATGGAAATTGAGAACTGATACGGCAAGAAATAGAGTAAAAACTCTAATAAGACAAGATCAAGATCAGACAATCCTAACTTCGGCGGAAGGCGAAATTAGAAACGAATTCATGACCTTCTTCTCAAAGTTATACACTGAGGATGTCAACCCATCTGAAGAACAAATCAAGAGATATCTAGTAGACATGCCAGTCTTAAAACTGTCGGAAGAAGAGAAGATGGAGTTAAATAAAGAAATTTCACCAACTGAAGTTAAAAACACAATAAAAGCCCTAAAAAAAGGAAAAGCAGCAGGCCCAGATGCACTGCCCAACGAGCTTTACTTGACCTTAATAAACACTCTAGTTCCACATCTAACAGAGCTAATAAATATGGTTTTTAAGCAAAAGGAAACGATGCCAGACACCTGGAATGATGCTGTAATAACAATCATCTTAAAACCGGGGAAGGATCCCAAAAAATGCGAGTCATATCGACCAATATCTCTGCTTAATGCAGACTATAAAATTTTTACTAAAATAATGGCAACAAGATTGGGAAAATTTACGCCTCAACTTATACATTCAGACCAAAAAGGCTTCACAAAAGGAAGACAATTACACGAATTAACGCATGAACTTATAAGTGCAATAGATATAGCTACGGAAAAGAATATTCCTTTAACAATATTAACAGTCGATGCAGCTAAGGCATTCGATAGAGTGAACTGGGCATTCCTGAACAACATAATGACTAAAAATAACTTAGGGGATTCTTTTTTACACGCAACAGGAGAAATCTATAAAAACCCAAGATCAAGAATTCTGGTTAACGGTAGTCTCACTAACAACATCAAAATTGGCAGAGGCACTAGACAGGGGTGCCCTCTTTCACCCCTGCTATTTAATCTATATATAGAACCCCTGGCAAATCAACTTAGACAGTGCAAAGAAATTTCTCCCTTTGAATATCAAGGTTGGGAGAAAAAGCTGGCTCTCTATGCAGATGATTTGATGCTATTTACAGACTAGTATGTAAAATCCAAGCCAGCGATAGAAAACATAATCAGCAAATTCGGGGAAGTTTCAGGTTACTTAGTTAACCATACAAAAACAGAAATAATGACATGGAACACACAGTTTGATAGCCCCAATATAAGGGAAGAGATAAGATATCTAGGTATCTTGATTAATCAAAATCTTAACAAAATAACACAAAATAATCTGAATAAAGTAGCTCGAGAGGTGCGAAAATTGCTCAAAGTATGGTCTAGCCTTCCTTTAAGCTTTATAGGGAGATCTAATATCATAAAAATGAGTATACTCCCAAAATATACCTTCCTTTTTAACACTATTCCTTTGGATTTTAAAAAAACCGAGCTAAAAAAGCTGCAAGGGGAAATAGCAAGTTTCATATGGGCCTCCAAGGGAACTAGAATAGCCTGGAAAAAACTTAGGAGGAAAAAAGAGAAAGGAGGTATAGCAAGTCCCGACTTAACAGAATACTGCAGAGCATTTCAATTTAAAAACATCCGGTCTCTTCTTAGAATACACCAATATTACCCGGAACATTTGAAAGGAATGACAGAGGCTGAGGATCATTTTCTTTTCAAATTTGGTCACCAAAAGTACTTCAAGAAAATTAAGTTAAAAGTTCTGAAGGAGGCGGCTAAACTCTGGTCACAAATCAGATTGATCTTAAAAATCCCCTATTATAGTGCAATGGCACCGATATGGAACTCTCCCGGAGCTCCGGAATGTTTAAAAGATGTCATGGCTACCCCCTTAAAGCAATGTAACATCGAATATTGGGGTCAACTTCTGAATGGAACAACACTAATATCATGGGAAGAACTGAATAAGATTTCCAATAGAAGAATATCAAAATTCAAATATTATCAACTAAACAGTTGGGCAAAGACACTGCCAAAGGACGATAAAGAAAACAAAACTGTAGAAAAAGAAATGATAAAAATCTTACCCATGAAGAAGGAGGTAGCGAAATGGTATTGGAGTTTTATAGACAATGAAGAGGAAAGCTCCCAGATGGCAGAGCAAATCTGGGGAAAAGACCTAGTCTCAGAAGACCTAGTAAATATATGGGAAAACTCCATAGACAAGTGTTGGTCAACATTAAAAACAGCGGCACTAAAAAGAAATCATCTGTACACCCTGCATAGAGCCTATTAGACACCGAAAAAGCTTTCAAAATTTAAAAATGCGGGAATCAAAAAATGCCCTAAATGTGGGGAAGAGAAGGCGGATGACATCCATATGTTCTGGAACTGTCCATCTTTGAGAACATTCTGGGAAGGAGTTGGTAAGACGTTGAACTCAATATTTCAAAAACATCTAAATGTAAGTACAACTCTTATTCTTTTCGGGATTGATAACACAACGGGGGTAGATAAACTAACAGTAATGGAAGCAAAACTACTCTTTGTACTAATGGTGATAGCCAGAAGGGAGATCTGCATTAAGTGGATAGGTCCTCTTCCCCCGACACATGCGGAGTGGTTAAACTCAGCCATCAAAATAAATAAATTAGACAGAAGGGGAAAAATTAGTAAGAGGTTCAAGTATTGGGAAATCATGGAGAAACATCTGACCCCTGAGGATCTGGCGTAACACACTGTCCTATGATTAATGCGAAAGCGTATTCTGTGTTATGAGTATGATACTCATAGAAGTAGCCAAGGTGGCTAGCTCCCCCCCTCTCGACTACAGATATGTTAATATGTAAATGGAAAAGGTTCTCCTCTGATTAAGCAAAACAAGGAAAAACTCCCAAGCAAAGAGAGACCATTGGGCAGTGACGGTACAAAAAGGAAAGCTTCAGAGGTAGAATTCACACTTTCCAAAATACATAATATTTTCACAATATGAGGATTAAAAAAAAAAATAAAAAAGCATATTACCAATTTGCACATACACTACTGCACCTTTAATCCTACCCTTAATACTTCATTTATCTATACATATTTTTTACAGCCCACACATGTGCCCTTTAGCACTTTTTTTTTGTTGTGTTGTAGGCTAATTTGTAGCTCTTTACTACACCTACTCCCGTTCGCCCCTAGCTCGCTTCCTCCCTTCCCTGGCCCGGAGCTATTCACAGCCAGGCGTCGCTATACACAAACGCTCTGCAGGTTTCAAGCCCCTGCCAACCAATAAATTACTTTATATAGTGCGCATTCTGTTACTGCACAAGCACCCACCATAAGCCTAGCCACAGTGCTAACATGATAATCTTCTATCACAACATTACCTCACTGGGTAGTGTCCTACAATTTTTAATAGGCTTTTACGGTTTTAATGTTGCCATTAGCAAAATACTTTTACCCTACCTACTTTCCACGTTCCGCACACATGCCTACCAGCACTTGTTAATGATGACTTTACATCTCACAAACCTAAAATACCTCATCACAAATGACACTATTACCAGATACTCTTTTCACAGAGTTACTATCGACCAAATCGCATTTAGGGAAATTGCAATTACTTTTATTTAAGTATTAATTAAAAGCCATTGTTATTTGTAATATCACTACATCTAAGTCACGTAAATGCAACACATATTGCATTACAAATGCTATAGGTGTAACATTTGCAAAAGTTAAAACTATTGGCATTGTAAATGACAAAGCTATTAATTTCGCTATTTTCAAAACCAACACATAAATAAAAAATGTGTCATTTACAATACCAATAGCTCAAAATTTCCTAATGCGACACCTATTGCATTGTAAATGCTTGTTCTACCTGTGTTGCATTTTAGTCTGTCTTCTATGTTAGCAGTGGCCCTTAGATGCTCTGTCCTGAGCTGTGATATCAGGCAAGAGTCTGGAGCCCAGACTCATGAGAACCACCGACTGAAGTCTCTGTTGTGACATCTTTGCGCTTTAATATGCAGTAGTGCACGCACATCTGTGATAGGTAAGGGTAAATACATGGCATATGTTCTAGGCTGGTGGCATAAGATAGTGCCTCAGTTTTGTGCAATTTTTCATTTGAACTGTTCTTATATTCTTTCTAAACAATCTGGCCTTGATGTAAAATGCATGCCATTTGCTTGCATTCTCACATTAAAGTCAGACAGCTTGGTTTGCTACTGTTTGTTCTGTTGGTTGTCCTGCTGAGAGCATCAATGAGCTCATGTGGTGTGTAAGCCCTGCATACCTTATCACAGAGAAAATAAAGTTGTTTTTGCTGAAAATGGTCTGATAGAGTTTGATTAGCCACATAACATAACCTAACATATGACCTTGCCTTCCCCTACTCATCTCCACCATCCTTGTTGATTCTTCGTTTCTGATGGGGAAGGGCTCATGTTTTTTGCCTTGGCAGAACAGAGACTATTTCTATTCATTTAAAGTAATGTAATGTGGTCGTTTTTTAATGTCGCTAGGGTTCACTTTGGCATGAATGGCTCCATGCGGATCAATCAAACCGAAGTTAAGGGACACCGTGGAGGGCCAGCAGTTTTGGAAATTCAGCTCGACAAAGACCTGATTTGTTTCTTTGAATCAACTGTGGATATCAGGTGAGAAACTGTTATTACCTATTCACACAGAAATAACAGTAGAGTGTTTCAAATTCGGCATAAAACTATCCCAAAGAACAATCTATCTCGATCTCAGGGGAATCTATCTCGATCTCAGGGGAAAAAAGAATATGCGATAATAATAAAAGTATCTGTGTGGAGAAGTGTGGCTCAGGGGTTAGAGGCGGCAGACCCGGAAGCTGAGGTCGGCCCTGGACCAGGGTTCAATTCCCCGCCTCGGCGGGTCTTGGGCTCAAAAAATTCCACGGACTCGAGAATTCTCGCTCCGGTGCATTCTCAACTCACGGGTTCACACTCTGCGACTCTGGGCAATAGCTTCCTTAATCTCCACAACGGCCCCTCGCGGCGGGATGCCTGGCTTTCACCTTGTGGATACCCTGCCGGGGTCATCTCACAGGGGAATACCAGGACGGGTTCCCTAAGCAAGCGCCGGGAAACCCTTTGTGGGTAGCTGTGCGCTATATAAGCTCACATACATTTACATATTACATTTACATTTGTCATTTTTTTTCTCACATTTTTCTAATTAGCAGACTTTTTATGGTTCTTTTATCTTCATTTTAGTATATAGTGCTCCTCAGCATCTTGAGGTGAGGGAGCACCTTAAGAATTGCATAAATACGTCAAATATAACACTTGAATGCAATATGTTTTTCTCTAGTGCTCCATTTTATGAGAACCTAAGAGGAGAAGGTTATGATTTTCTCAGTTACTTAATGCTTACTGGAATTCCACATTTACTCTTACAGACGCACATGTGCTAATGGAAGATGTAGCTGCCATGCAGTATGACCACGTTAACCCTTACTACTACTACACCTGGTTCAGACTCGGAGATTTTCTAGACCCAATATGTCTGATAATTGGTGACATTCTTCCCAGCATAAAAAAGCAAAATATTTGAAGCATGGCTGCGCATGTAGGGTTGAGTAGACACCAACCCTCACACCACAGGCGCTTCTCTCTGCTGCGCAACATTTGAACTGCATTTGCATGTGCACCTGGGTTCTGATCTGGGACTTGATTCAGAGTAGATCGAACGACGAGGCTTTTCTTGGCCACTACAGATCTTCATACTGTCAGCCTCTTCCGTCTGAAGAAGTCATTTACAGTAGGTAGTTAATTTAGCTCGACTTTTTGTCAGGTCTAAAATTAGTGAATTTGCTGTGTGTCTTTTCATATTTCTATATTCCTGTCTGCGTTCCTTACCCAGAAATAGGTGAGGTTTTTGGCTTAGGATCTATCACAAGTACACGCTATAACCTTCAGCTTGAGCTTTTTGCTCCGTGTCTTTCCTAAAGTCAAGACTGTTCGCTGTTTTTAAAAGGATAGTGTGTGTGGTAATCGCAACCTCTGGTGCTCTCATTAAAGATTAGATGTGCTGTTTAATCGTCATACCTGTGTTAACTTAGCCGTAGTGTTCAGTCACTTATCTCCATAAAGGATAGTTTAGATGTTGCTTCTTTTAAGGCTATTGCCTACAGAAGAATGCTGTGGCCAAGTGCAACTCAACCTTTATCTTCGACTTATTTTTCTGGAGAACTGAAAATTATGTTTTCCATATTGAATGTGTTACAATGTCAAAACCAAAAAAGCCACCTGGTACACCCCAGAGCTATTTGCTAAGGCAGGGCGAGAGGAACAGCTCCCATCCTGTCAAAGCAAACTCTGCTTTGGTTTTTGGACTCTGAGATCTCCATCACAGCAGATAACTGTGAGTATGGATTGTGGGCTAGCTTCTTCCTTCTGGATGCGGATTTATGGGAGTTGTTATTGGATAACAATATGTTCTTGTGGACCACTTGCCTTTCTTGGATCTGTAACCATCTGATGGGCAGGCTCGGGGGCTTGAATAACATACCTTACTCCTGCGAGCTCAGTTACTGGAGTTTCAGATGTGGAGGTCTCTTGTTATTTGTAACTATATTAACACCAGGGAGCAATACGAAGCAGTCACTCTTTAAAGCTTTGGGAGAGGAGTCAACTCTCCACGTGACACCTTCGCTGGAGTTCATTTTTATATAATGGATTTCCTGTGATCCGTGTGATTCCCAACTGTTTTCAGAAGCTGAGGAAAAGATTTTCTGACTGGTGACGGTTATTTGAGTGATCGGGGGTTATTAAATCACAATGTCTAGGTGAAATCATCAGAGAATCTCCCACTAGTCGTAGAGACCCTTTAACTAAGTGTCGACTTGACGTAAAAAAAAGGAGCTAACATCAGCAACACATTTCATCTTCAGTAAAATCAACTTGGCTCCACAAGAACGGCTGCGAGGAGGGTGTCAAAACCTAAAGAGTTTTATCAACAATTTAGTTCAGGTTACAAGTCAAATCAGTCAGCAAAACTGAAAGAAAAATATTTTAAGAGAATACAAATATCAAGGATCATGCAATCCGAATGTGTACATTATAAGGAAATCGATGCAAAACAGAATCCCATACAGCTAGCAAAATAACAACTATGCATGTTGCATAAAGGAACTTACCTGTTCTAAATAAAGCATCAAAAGGGGCAAGGGGACATTCTGTGAGGCCGGTGTCACCATTTGATGAAACTAGTTTAATAGCTCTGTGGAAGTAGGAGTGCTTAAGCAGTAAGCTAACACTCTGGGCAAGGGAAATCAGTCGAGTTAAAGTCTTCTCTCATCGAATTCAGGAGATTGTTTGCCCTACTATTCTAAAGGTCACACAATAAGGCATGAAAGATGATTTTAAAAAGCTTCTCCATAGTTTTCGCCAAATGAACCACTCCAAAGACAGTGTTGTCTGAGAGCCAGTAGACTTCCTAATTTTCCAGCTCTCAAAAAGAAGCAATCGTCTGGGTGACCTTGGATGTAACATCAGTCCAGTCTGCCTGGTATGGGAAGAACTCTCCCACTGCCTGTCTCCTTAAGCAAGTCCAACTTCTAATTAAGGTTCGGTTACCTACCAGTCTAGTACAATAAACAGTGAGCCTCATCTAACTTAACAATGCACATGCTAAGACAGAGGAGAGATAAAATAAGACGCTAGCAAGGCATTTAAAGGAATGACATTCATGTTACTCAAGCCTGGTCACACGTTAGACTGATTTAGCATCAACGTGGAGTTCAAACGGATACAGTTAACACCAGAAAATAGGATATGATTACATTCTGAATATTGGTGGCCAATGTTACTGTTGTACCTGCTGCTCAGCCAGTGTGACTGGTGTGGAATGTTGGTGAGTGAGAAGGCTGCTCCTGATGGGGCTCTACATGATGACATCTATCCTGAAGAAATCTACCTGCTTAATATACATGGACTATGAGACATCTTTACTACAACAGTTACCCTTAATTTATTTCCACTGTGTGCAGCAGTGTACCGTCTCTATACTTTACTGGTCCTAATCCTGTGCAATGTCATTGTCTTGTGTGCTCGCTCCTTTATCTATAGTCCTTAAATTGCTGATTTCCTGTACATTATGTACTTTCTAACAAGGAGTTTTTAAATGATTCTCTCTCTGCAATATAGGTTTAGCTCTGATTTTTTTTAAGCATTTGTAACGATACATAAAATCAATTGCGATTAAAGCCTTAGAAAAATCTTTGGAATTGTTCTTCGCACTTAACTTTCTCAGGATTGGGGCTTTAAGAATCTGACTTTGAATGTATGAATGAATAGTTGATAACTGAAGTGCCGTAGTGTGGTTTCAAAGGGAAAAACTTCAGTCTGATACGGAGCCATGTCCCTTTGGATCATGGGGCCCCTCTCATTTGATTTACTTACTCTGTGCATTGCAGCCAAGGGTACTTGCACCAAGAATCTGACAAGTTACTCGAATGCTGTGCGCAACTACCAAAATCTGTGGCATTTGCCACTCCAAATGTTTGTTTTACAACTAAAGGAACAATGGAGCATTTTTACAAACATTGCTTTGCGTAAGAAGGTATTAAGGCAGTCCTGTGATGTAGTGGCTCAATCGAAGGACCTGATCAGTTAGTCCTGCAGAGGGTTGTCTCCATGACAGTTACACAGAGCAAGTTATACAATACATAAAATGTCTGTGTCCAATCAGGCTATAGCGTATTGTAAGTGCGATGCCAAATAGTACAGCTCCAAATCTGGGATTTCCAGGCCTTCCTTATCCCATTTTCAGTTCATGATCTCTAGGCTTACCTTGCAATGTTTCCCATTCCACAATAGTTGTGTCAGTAGTACGCCCAACTCTCTAAATACCCAATGTGGGATTTCGAAGAAGGAACCCTGCATGCTAAAGAGACCTCTAGGTAGCACCACCATTTTTTATTACGGCAATCTTCCCCATCAAGGAGAGTGCTAGTGAGTTCCAAAAGTTTATGCTGCCTTAAAGGCCCTTAAGTATCTGCCCCATGTTGTGTTCATATAAATTATCTTCCTACCTAGCTATTCGGATCCCAAGATATCGTACCATATCTGGTTCCAATGGGAGTTCCAGCTCGGTAAGCTGGGATTCGCCTCTCCCCTCCTCCGACCCAATATAATGTAACTGTGATTTCGATTTGTTGAGGCCCCAGCAAACTTGTCTAAGGCATGAAACAATATTGGGATTGATTGGGTCGGCTGGCTCAAATTCACCAATGCGTCATCTGCATACAATGACACAATATGTTCTGTACTACTCACTTCAACGCCCTACTCCTGGACTACCATACGAAGGTGACACACCAATGGCTCCATTGCCAGGGCAAACAACAAGGGGGAAAGCAGACACTATAGCCACGTTCCCCTCTGTATCGCCATAGCATCCGAGACGTAGCGACCCGTACGAACCCTCGCCATCGGCTAAACATAAAGCAGTTTTACCCAGTTTACGAACTCTTCTCCTTAACCCATTTTTAGAAGCACCTGCCATAAATATTCCCATTGAACCGAATCGAACGCTTGCTCGAAATCTAAAAAAGTTATGCTACTCTTGTGCATTTCCTCCTAGCGTTTGCATGACTTGTGCAAGACGGCGGATGTTTCTACCGGGCATGAATCCTGATTGGTCCTCGTGCACCAGCTGTGAGAGACATGGGAGAAATCTACTTGGCTGATAATTTTAAGATCTACATTCAACATAGAAATAGGTCTATATGAGTGGGTCCTTCCCTGACTTGGGTATCATTACGATCTGTGCTTCATTAATTGAATCCTGGCAATATGCCACTGTCACCGGCTTCTGAAGTAATTTCCAAGATTTTTGGGATCAGAACCCAGCGTATTCTTTATAGAATTCAGCCGCAAGCCCATCCATACCGAGGATTTAGCTGTTTTAAAGTGAGTTATTGCCGCTTTTATTTCGTCCTCGCTGAAAGGGGCCCCCATGGATTCCTGTGTTTCTGAGTTGAGGCAGGGTAAGTCTATGTCAGCTAGGTAGGCTTCTATCGTCTGGTTGTGTGTAGAGATTTGGATTTCTGAGTATATCCTCTTTAGGTGAGATGTAAATGCCATGTTAATCTCGTGCTGTGTATAAACCATTTGACCTTGACCGGTTCTGATTGCCAGAATCGGTTGAAACTGCGTTTCCATATTAATCAGGCGTGCCAGTAGGCGTCCGGCCTTGTCACCTTCTGCATACCATCGCCTTCTACTTATTTTCCTGTTATATTTGCCTAATGTATCCTAGATGTCTCCCATCTTGTCGTTGTGCCGTCCATTAAGTCGGACCCTCCGTATCAGTGGGAAGTGCATTTGCAGGACTACCAAATGTGTTCTTGGCTTTGCAGGTCCTGCTCCAGCACTTACATGACTCCCACCTCAGTGAACATACATAACCCCACAACACTACTTTTTATTGCGCCCCATTCTGGCACTTTACTGCTGGCAGTGTTCCAATTCATATAAATATAATTACTGAGCTCTTTTTCTCTTGTGGTTTTTATATACTGGATCTGTTAAGGCATCTCTGTTTATTCTCCAAAGTGGTACCTTAGATCTCAGCCGGCCCATTGTATATATTATAAGCAAGGGGGAGTGGTCGGATAAGTATCAAGCAAGGTATTGTGCCTCCTTTATCCGGTTAACTGCTCCATTCTGAATGAAGAAGTAGTCCAATCTACTATATGTTAGTCGCAGGTGTGTATCTGAAAGAGACACGTTAGTGATAGATTCCTTACCGTAGAATATCCCCAGGCGTCTGGCTGGATCCAGAAAGTTTTTTGCTTAGCAGTACCTCTGTGCGCCAGTCAGTGACGTCCTGCTTCTCTGCGTCCATCACTGGTGTCGTAGGCGCCGAGATGACGTCACGGAGAGCACTTAGGCGCCACCCATGCGCGCTGACGACAGTTCTTTCTTTTTCCGCGCCGAAAGCACAGATCCGGATTGAGCACGTACTTCAGGCATTTTTTGACCACTTTTTTAGACTTTTTGTCTTCTCAATTTGTCTCCTGATGCACGTAGGGATGCCCGGCTTCAAGTCTTCTAGGTGGTGCCGCCTTAATATGTCAGTGGAGGACCCCCATGATGTCTGCCTCTGCTGCCTGGAGACCGACCATGACTCCCGGGATTGTCGGAACTGTCGAGCTATGGCCCGAAGGCCTTGCGAGAGCGGCACCGGAAGTTGCTGGAGGCCTGGCACTCCTCTCACAGCCGCTCTGGGTCCAGAGGCCGTTCGCAGGACCGGAACCGTCGCTCTTCTAGCTCGAAGTCTTCACCTTCAAACTCCGGTAAGCGACGCCATAAGAAGAAGTCAAAGAAACCTGCTCGCTCTCGGACATCCCCCCCCCCCCCCCCGTCGCTCCTCGGAGGTGGACGAGGGGGACAGGGGCTCCGTTCCTGCTGCTCCTTCAGATCCTCAGAGTCCCACAGCCTACCCCCATACCCTGGTCTGTCGGTGACTCCCGAGCAGATGCAAGAATTTCTTGCTGCCATGGACTGCCTTTTTAGGCCTCGGGCTCACACCGTCACGCCTGCGGGCCCCGCGGTCCCGTGTCCAGATCCTGTTGGCCCATCGGCACTGCCCCTGCACGACTGGATCCAGCGCCCTTGGCTCCGACCACAGCGCCACAAGTTTCAGCGCCGCTGGCTCTGACGCTGCCCTTGGCTCCGGCCCCTGCACAGCCCCTGGCTCCCACAGGCACCGCACTGGGTGCCGTTTGTGCCGCCCCTGCTCTGGTTCCCCGACCATTTTGTTCCGGCCTGGAATGCGGCGCCAGGGTGGCCCCAGCTGGTGCCCTTACCGATGCCACTTCTGGCGCCGCAGACCCCCTCTCGGGTCCTGCCACCGCGGCCTGCTCCTTCTACCCCAGAGCCAGACGAGGACTGGGTCGGATTCGAGGACCCCCTTAAGTGCCAATGTGACACTGAGCAGGATTGGGTGGATGAACTTCAGGATGCAGGGGAACTTGATGTGTCATCTGACCCAGGATTTGCCTCTCCTACGCCTACTATGGAGGAGGGCGCTTCCTACACTATGAAGTTACGTCGGGCTGCCGAGGCTCTTCATCTCGACATCCCTACGGTGGCTCTTAAAACCAACCTCCTTACGGAGGTGCACCAAACGGCGTCTACGTCGTCGGAACCCCTGCAATGAGGCCCTCACCGAAGTCCTCTTGGGCCCTTGGTTGTGGCCAGGCTCGGGAGCGCCGGTGGGTAAGAACGTCGCTAGGCTTCATCGCCTTGCGATTCTGCCTTCTTGACCACTCACCCCAAGCCTCAGAGCCTGGTCATTCAGGCCTCGACTTCGCAGAGTGTCTTTCCCACGGCGTCACCAGATAAGGACTCTAAGAGGCTGGACCAATATGGCAAAAGGTTGTTCTCCTCAGCCAGGTTGGGGTTGCTGTCATTTAACACTGCCTGCTTGTTGGGCAGCTACTCCCACGCGGTGTGGGAGTCGGTAGCCGAGGTCTTGCCTCAGTGTTCTGAAGAGGTCCAGGCTGTCATGTCCAGAGCGGTTGTAGAGGGCAAGGATGCAGCGAAGTTTGCCATCAGGTGTTGTCTGGACACTGCTGATTCGCTGGGCAGGGAGATTTCCACGGCTGTGGCGTTGCGGCGTCATGCCTGATTGCGATCTACCGGGTTTTCGCCCGATGTCCAGAGCTCGCTTATGGACATGCCGTTTGATGGCTCCTGCTTCTTTGATGACAAGGCTGCCAATGCCCTGGAGCGCTTTAAAGACTCGCGGGCCATGGCCAAGTCTTTGGGTCTTGCCACGAAGAGCCCTGCCACGTCTGGGTTTCGTTCCTTTCATGGCCAGGGTTGGACCACCCAAACATGCTCCTCCACTAAGGCTGTGCAGAAGCAGCCCCAGCGTGGCCGTGGACATGGCTTTCGCAGGGGCAGGTCTGGTAACCAGCGAGCGGGTCAGTCCACCTCCACCAGCGCTGCTTCCTCCTCTAAGGCTTCCTAATCTGAGCTTCAGGGAGCACCCCATGCCTGTAGGTGGCAGGGTCTGCCACCACCTCCACCACTGGCGTGAGATTACCTCGGATAAGTGGGTGCTGCAGATAATCTGCCACGGTTACACGCTCCCCTTTCTGTCCTCCCCTCCGGCCATGCCACCTCGGTACCACCGTATGTCAGGGGATCATTTGGCTCTTCTCCGTCAGGAAGTCACGGCCCTCTTGGCCAAGGGGGCCATCGAGCACGTTCCCGTCAGGAAGTAGGAAGTGGTTGTTATTCCCACTACTGCCTGGTCCCCAAGAAGGACAAGGGGGGCCTGTACCCCATCTTGGACCTCCGGGACATAAATCCCTTCCTCCAGAAGAAGTTTAAGATGCTTGCTCTGGCCCTGGCTGCCCTGGACCCTGGAGACTGGATGGTGGCGTTGGACTTGCAGGATGCCTATTTTCACATCCCCGTCCTGCCGGCGCTACCTGCGGTTCACTGTAGGCCAGGAGCATTTTCAGTTTGCCGTGCTCCCCTTCGGCCTTACCAGTGCCCCTCGGGTGTTCACGAAGGTGATGGCGGTGGTCGGAGCTCATCTGCGCATGTCAGGGGTGTCAGTCTTCCCCTACCTCGACTGCTGGCTGTTGAAGGCGGGCTCGCCCCAGGCAGTCGTCACACACCTCCAGACTACGGCGACCTCCTGCATTCGCTGGGGTTCTCCATCCTCTCAGAAGCTCCCCTTCATCGGAGCAGTTCTGGATTCGACACTGTTTCGGGGTTATCCTCCCGAGCAACGAGTCCGGGATATTCGGGTTATGATTCCACTCTTTCAACCTCAATCCCGGGTTTCAGTCAGGATGACCCTCCGGCTTCTGGGCCTGATGGCCTCCTGCATCCTGCTGGTGACACATGCAAGGTGGCATATATGGGCTCTGCAGTGGGACCTCAAGTTCCAGTGGGCACAGCATCAGGGCAAGCTGGCCGATCATGTCCAGATCTCGGAGGGTGCTGCGCGACAGTTGCAGTGATTGCTCACGAATCGCGATTGGATCAGTGGCAGATCCCTCTCTCTTCCCCAACCAGGGCACACAGTGGTGACAGATGCATCCCTCCTGGGATGGGGAGGCTACATGGCAGAGGCGAAGATCAAAAGCCTCTGGTCTCCGGCGGAGTCCCGGCTCCATATCGACCTTCTGGAGCTGCGGGTGGTCCGGCTTGCACTGAAGGCATTCCTTCCCTCTGTCCGGGGAAGTATAGTGCAGGTGTTAATGGACAACACCACCGCCATGTGGTATTGCAACAAACAGGGTGGGTGAGGTTCTGGACCCTATGTCCTGAGGCTCTGCGCTTTTGACATGGCTGGAACATCAAGGCATTACCTTGGTGGTTCAACACCTGGCAGGTTCTCTGAATGCCAGGGCGGACGACTCAGTCGCCAGTGCTTGATGGATCACGAATGGCGTCTGCACTCGGGCGTGGCGCATGGTCTCTTTCAGCAGTGGGGAGAGCCTTGGTTAGACCTATTTGCCACCGAAGAGAACACGCAATGTCATCAGTTCTGCGTGTTAGAATTTCCAAGGCGGCATTCGCTCGGCAATGCTTTTCGTCGCGAGTGGAGCTGCGGTCTGTTGTACGCCTTTCCGCCTATACCACTTCTGCCCAGAATGCTGAAGATCAGGCACGACCGGGCCCAATTGACTCTTGTGGCTCCGGACTGGGCTCAAAGAGTTTGGTATCCCGATCTACTCAGTATAAGCATCGATCCCCCGATACGTCTGCCTCTTCAGGAGGAACTTCTGTCGCAGGAGCAGGGGACGGTCCTCCACCCGAACCTGTCCAGCCTCCACCTCCATACTTGGAGATTGCGCAGCAACAGTTGACCCCTTTCAATCTTCCTCCCGAAGTCTGTGATGTCATTCTGGCAGCTAGGCGACCCTCCACCAAGATGGTGCACGCCTGTAGGTGGAATAGATTTGTGGCATGGTGCACAGCTAAGACTGGATCCCCTTTCTTCCCCTCTTTCTGAGGTTCTTCTGTTCCTTCTCTATTTGGCCCAGCAGAGCTCCGCTCTGGGCACTATGAAATGTTATATTTCGGCCATCTCCGCCTTTCTACAGCTTCCAGATCAGCCTTCTCTTTTAAGTCTCCAGTTGATAACCATTTTCTTAAAGCATTACGCATACATTTCCACCCATACCCTTCATAATGCCTCAGTGGGACTTGAATCTTGTCTTGACTTTTCTGATGTGCGCTCCCTTTGAGCCCCTTCATAACTGTCCCTTACGTCTTCTTACTCTCAAGACGGCTTTCCTGGTAGCTATCACCTCTGCCAGAAGTAAGTGAGCTCCAGGCTCCTTCTTCTAAACCTCCTTTCCTTTCTGTTCATCTGGACAAGGTGGTTCTAAGAACCCATCCTTCTTTCTTGCCAAAGTTTGTCACACCCTTCTACATCTGGCAGACCATAACTTTACCCACCTTCTTTCTGCCTCCGCATCCTTCAAGGAAAGAGGAGAGGCTCCACCGTCTGTACCCAAAACGTGCACTATCCTTCTATCTGCAGCGTACACAGCAGTTCCGGGTGGATGATCAACTCTATCTTGGCTATGTGGGCGGCAAAAAAGGTTGGGCGGTGCACAAACGGACCATCTCCCGATGGGTCATTCTGTGCATCAAAGCATGTTACTCCTTGGCCAAGAAGGAGCCTCCTGTGGGGCTGCGTGCCCATTCGACCAGGGCAACTGCAGCCACTGCTGCCTTGGGCCATGGTTTCCCCTTGCAGGATATTTGTCAGGCAGCTACGTGGGCCTCACTGCACATGTTTACCAAGCACTACTGCCTTGACAGTCAGATATGGAGAGACAGCTTCTTTGGCGGTTCTGTGCTCCATGACTTTCTGGTATAATCCTGTTCTCAGACCCTCCACGGGGTTGGTATTGCTGGGGTATCTATTCTAAGAAATCTATCACTAACGTGTCTCTTTCAGATGCACAAGTTACTTACTTGTGTAACGATATATCTGTAAGTGACATTAATTAGTGATAGATTCCTTACCGTCCTGCCCATCCTCCCCTTTCTGTGAACTGATTGCTAGGGCTAAGGTCATCCCTTTTTAGGGCCCTAGTTTTATGCACCTTGCATGGCACTATATTTCGGAGCAGAATAGTTGTGTACAGAACTGACGTCCGCGCTCATGGGTGGCGCCTAAGTACTCTCCGTGACGTCATCTCGGCTCCTACGACGCCAGTGACGGAGGCGGAGCCGCAGGACGCCACCTACTGGCGCACAGAGGTACTGCTAAGCAGAAACACTTTCCGGATCTAGTCTGACGCATGGAGATATTTTAAGGTAAGGAATCTATCACTAACGTCTCTTACAGATATATCGTTACACAAGTAAGTAACTTGTGCAACAAGAAAACACTCTTTGATAGGGATTACGATGTGACCAGATATCCACTAGGTTGTAGTTTAGTAGCATCTGACGCATAGCTTCTCTTGTGTTAGGTTTAGCCTCTAATCTGGGGGGGTGTACCTATAATGTCCCATCTAGGGCGCAGTTATAGTCCCCTGCAACAATCAGCTCTACTTCCATTGCCAGGTCCAACTGCCCAAGGAGCGTCCTAGAAACTCACCATCATCGTTGTTTGGGGTGTATATATTTATTAGAACCACATATCGTCCGTCAAGTGTCCCTTCTACCACCACATATCCCCCTCTGGATCTAAGCTAGATCTGGCATACCCTGAGTAGGATGTCGTGAAAAACTGTCCCCGTCTACGTTGGACATATTTAAGACAATCGCCCCACAGATGCGTTTCTTGAAGAAAGGCTATATTAACTCTGTATCTCTTGAAATACATTGGCACCCGAATTCTTTTGATCACGTTGTTAGGCACCCTGACATTCTATGTTGTGAATTAATAGTTCTGCTATCTCCTGGCATTAGTTCAACGTGCAATGTTGCGGTGTCTCCTGTACTATGTGGGGGGAACCCCCAAAAGTGTCATGCTAGGAAAACCCGTTTCTTAATCTTCCAGAATGTCTGGTAAATCAGCTTCATGTGTCCACATTATTGAACTTCTGAATATAACTTTGTTAACTCCAAAATTCGCCTCCCAGGCAGTAGTACCTTATTCTCATACCTAACCCTGGTCCAAGGACTTGGGATTCCAACCCACTTCAACTACCCCTCCTCCTGAAAACCCCTCCCCACAATTTAGAATCAACAAATATAATCAATAGGTCCCATAAGAACAGTCTTTGTTATACGGCCAACCTGTCTAGCACCACACGACCCCGCCCACCTCGCGGTCAAGCAAGGCCGCTTCAGTGCACTACATTTGTCTGAGCTTCAGATTGGCGGAATAGCATCCCACCCCATCGGTGACTGTCTCTGCCCCCCAGATTCCTTGGGGGGGAGAGAGGGGGAAGCCCCTTCCCAATTATTCTGTACCATAGTCAACTCTCCTTATGTTCGGGTCCCGTACTTTCAGGTCCAGTACTCGTACTGTTGTACAATTCAATCTCCATTCTTGTCACAAAATACCTTAAGAGCCGCCATCGACCTGGTTGGGGCTGCCCTCTGGTTCCAATTGAGTTTTGAGGACCAGTCACAGTGGGGGAAAACTGATTCTGTGTCGGAATCCCCTCTACCTCAGTTCAAAAGGTGCCGTCCAGACCCACCAGGGTCTGTCCCATTTCTGATGAGTCCTGTGGCCTGAACCTTTGTTCTCCAGTGTTGCGACGTTGACTCTGTTGTCGACCACTACTTTTCCTCTGTTCTTGCCAGCCTTGGTTTTGGTCCTGTCCAGCCAGGCCCAATGTGTCCATCCAGTCTGTCGCCTCCTGCGGAGCATTTTAGAAATTAACTCTTATCTTCATGTTGTATGAGGAGCCTAGCCAGAAACATTAGACTGCACTTGATATTGAGGTTTCTCAATCGTCTTTTAACTTCCAAGAAGTCATTCCGCAAATTTTGGACTTTTTGGGTATAGTCAGGGTAGATGTGAATGTCTCGATCTTCGAACCTAGGTGGACCATTTGTGCGAACAAATTGCAAGATTATATCCCGGTCTCTGAAGTTGAACAAACGAGCAATCAGAGCCCTGGGCGGCGAGCCCGGGCTTGGCGGGGGACTGAGGGAACGATAAGCTCTCTCCACAGCAAACATTTTGGAGAGCGGATATTTGGGAAGGCTGCACTGATCCAATTTTCCAGAAAAAGGTCTGCCGCCGGATCATCCTCCTTTTCCAGAAATCCCAAAAAGCGTAGGTTATTTCTCCTCGACCACCCTTCCACGTCGTCTGCCCTATCTTCATGACGGGTGGATTGCGTTTGGAATGAGGTCACTGTTGCACAGAGTTGTTGAACTTCCTCACTCAACATGCCTAGGTCCCCTTCTGTAGTTGTAACACGGTCCGCCACTTTTCTTAAAATCTAGGTGCAGGTTGCTGATATCCATGGCCATACTGTCCATTTTTTACTCTAGCGCCACTGTGGAATCTCTTATGGCCTCCAGAATATCTGTTTTATCTCATGCCACCGGTCCCTGGACGTATCGTGTCTGCCACCTCTTCCGACCGTTGGAGCACGGCACGCCCAGGCCCCAGGTCTCCGCTGTGTGGGGTACAACCTAGATCACTGAGTCCGCTGGGTGCTCAAGTATGTATGGGATCCACCTTCAAACGGAAACCTTTCAGTCTCCTGATCCGGTGGCTGGCTCGCCGTCGGTTCAGACCCCCTCAGAACGCCACCACAAGTGGCGATGTCGGTCCCGTCCCCAGGATACTCAAAGGGGCCAGTCACGTTGCACTTCAAGCAACACCGGGACTCACACGGAGTTCTGGTCTTTATTCAAGGCCTTGTCTCAACCTGAAGGATTTCGGCAGCCTCCCGTCTCCGTATCCTCAGGGTCCCCAATCAGTATGTCATGAGTAGGCGGCAGCCAAATTCCTGGCGGAGATCTCTCCAGTTGATCTCCTCAGGTCGGCCTATTTACAGGCCATTAATTCTCCGGCAAGGGCAGGCATCGCCATTTTCAGGTCAGGCAGGCAGGCCGCCGCCATCTTGGGCTTCTAGAGTTTTTTCCCCCTGGTCTCAGACTCTCACCGCATTCACGTTCCAGGTCCCTCGAGCCATGGCGCGCTCCGACGTCAAGACCGACCGGAATAGCCACAGTTCCGCCAGGATTTCTCTAGAATTCTTTCACACAGGGCGAGAGCTTCGCAGAGATGCGACTAGCCGGCCATGCTGTCAGGCCACGCCCCGACACAAAGGAGATTTACAATATTTACTTAAACTATTGTGCTCTAATATGCAATAGTTACGCCACAATTGGAAAACCGATCAGGTCAGTAATGTCATTAGCAGACTATGTACAGTAAAACGTTCTGTCATATTATCTGACAGATTTGCCTAAACCGACCCTCACTACAACAGCGAAGTTATTATAGGTCTCTGGGCTTAGTGGCGGACCGCATACCGTAGCATACATGGATAGTTACTCTATATCCTGGCTGACGCATCCCTCTTGTCTCACGACATTTGGTCTGTCTGCAAGTTTCAGCTCTGTGTTTTTAGAACAACATGTCCCGGGTTATATGGCAAGATGTTTGTATAAAAACAGCAGCTGAGTTTCTCTATTATGTCTAGGTGCTAGTGTCTTACCAAAAGAATAACCAGGAGCAATGTTGTTTGACCTTGCCTAGGCTGTTGCAACTAAATCCTAGGAAAAGAACACATTTTAAGAAAAAAATGCTATCTGTGAAGATGCAATGTGGCACAAGAACAAGCTTGATATTTGGTAATCTGTGTAAAAGCGGCCTACAACATGTAGAATTAGGCTAGCATGGGGAAAACAACAATGGCTATATAGGAAACACACAATTTCATTCCATAGAGCAGTTGATTGTTAAACAATGGGACAATATACAGCTAATAGAGGAGGATTGCAAGGGGTTCCCATGAGAACCTTCGTATACTTTTTGTAATACGTTGTACCACTTAAGAATAACTTCATGTCGACATGGATGCTCACCGTGGGAATTGAGGATGAAGATGAATGACCATCAGAAGATCTCGCTCAATAGATGCTGATGACATATTCACCTGTTTTCGCAACATATTTAGTTGCCTTTCTATATAGTATGTGTTCCTAGCTAGAGAATCAAGGCATTTTGTGCACTTCTACCCTGTCATGCCCCTTAGCCCTTCGTTGAGCTAACTCAAGTTACCATAAGCTATTGCTGACTGAGATTTTTTTTTTTACTTACGCAGATGAGGAGACTTTCTGTCCTTATGCTGATCGTAGCTACTGCTATGATTTCTCTCACCCTCAACTGTCCAGAGTCTCCAGAATTACCCTTTATGGGAGGTTTGCTCCTTTTCTTAGTTATCTGACTTTGCTTCAAAATTCTACTTGCTCTTTTCCAGAAAGAACTCTTTATGGGTTCTTGATAGGTTAGGTCATTCATATTAGAATAGGGACTATATTCTGAAATAAATATGCTGTTATATTCTATTCCTGTTCTAACAAATGTTTTTGATTATTTCTGGAATTGATCTGATCTGACTAACCTAAATAAAAGAAACAAAAAGATCGACTAATCTCTTAATATGAAGATAAACTTTTAAAAGTTCATTAAACCTCTCTTCATTGGCTGAGCACCAAATGCCAAAAGATGATGTTGGTGTTGTAAAAATGCTCCTTCCTAACACGCTGGCAAAAGTTCATCAACTTAGGATGGCTCAGAACTTCCAGGTCTGTTATGTTTAAAGTAATGTTATTTCCTGGAATTTTGCATAAGATTTCCACGCTCACAAATTTGGTAGCAGAGGATAGGTTATACACCCTGAATGGAGCTATAAATAGTACCCAGAAATTATTTTAAAATTCCAGATTCGTCAATCCAATGTCCAGAACTTACTTGAAGAACTGGCAAAGTGGTGTGCAAAAGAAGTTGTAGTTTTAAAGGTGTGAGTATTTATAGGGCAAATGTGTTGTGGCTGCGATTGTGTTAATTCCTTGTATTGAATGAACATCGATTTAAGAATGAGTGGGTGAGGAAAAATAGTTTAACAAGAGGTTGAAGAGGAGTCTGAAGATTTCAGATTTGTTGTAATAATTGAAAACTTGTTTGCAGAGATTTTGAGGTGTGGTGTGTGTGTGAAGTACCATCACCTACACAGGTAACATATGGTTAGTAAGTTGTTCAGATTGATTAATATTGATCGGTGTTAGTTGAACCTAATTGCACAAACAGGGGATACTGCATTGAATTGGGTGACCTTATGCTGGATTGTGATATCACTGGTGAATGCTGAAAAGATTCTTGAATGAATGCGAGGCTTAATTTCTTTAGTAAAGAAAACAAAGTGTTGTGAGAAACAATAGTAGAGAAAACAAAATTGTGTAGGTATGGAGAAAATTGTAAGGGATGGTGAGCCGCTGTGAGGAATGCGAATGTGTGTCATTGTTTCATGCTGGGATTGGTAATTTGGTGTACATTCATTGTGTGATTGGTTGTTGACGTAGTAGTGTCGTGCTGGGAATGGATCGCTAAAGGTGAAACTTTAACTTGGATTTGTTGTCAAAAGACTGTGAAAATAACAACTGGAATTTAATTGGTTCAGCAGAAAAATTGACGTATACAGAACAGAATCCTAACATTCACTTAGATTGTGTGGTTTCAGAATTAAATTGTCATTATGAAATGAGTTTAAAAATTTTGGGCGAGGGGACATTACTCTTTCAGTACGAAAAGGTGAAGAGGAACCTCCTGAGGGTACGTCTGCATACATTATGACTACCGAACATGGATTAAATACATGTTCTTGGCTTCTCAAATAGAGTAGGATTACTGAGAAGGAGGGTGCTTCGAGTTTTACTAGATATGGGACACTTAACTCCAGGATTCTTGATTGATGGAAGGGAAAATAGCATGAAATGAAGCCACCACCTAGATCCCTTTAGAATGAAGCATTTAATGCATGGGAAAGAATGGCAAGGGAAAGGGAGTAAAAACAATTCCAGAGGAGAACTAATAGGGAAGTGTAGAATTGAACAAATGCCCAATGGGATGAAGAACAGTGTAAATGTGAAAAGCTAATATAGCATGGACTAGATTATACCCAGTCCTTACTTCAGAGACTGCTAAGCGGAGGAAAGGCAAAGATTCCATTACGAAGAAAGGCGATGAGTCCGATACTTATTAATTCATTTCATCCTTGATAATTGTTTGTTATTATAGATAGATATTATTGGTTTAGACCCTGTTATTTAGCTAGTTAGTAAGACTTGGATGTTGTTGTAACTGGGCTTTCTATTGTGTGAAATCTCCCACAATATTGCGATCACTGTTTTATATGTGAAATAAAAAACGTACACAATTTTTTTAAATGATATTATTAAGTTGGTGATTTAGCAGAGCTTAATACTTTACTGATTCTGTACATCCATTGAGCCCATTTTATATTTTTTACCTACAATGCGTGACATCTGTTACATTTTAAAGACTGAGTAGATATATTTTTAAAATCTGTTATTTTGAGGTTGATAAGCTAAAATACTTATGTGTATAATTTTTTTCTCTCAAAGCAATTAAGTCATGTTTTTGTTCCAGGAACGCTGCCGATAGTGAGCAGAGAGTTCGCTCAATGGAGGACCTTGATGTGTGCTCTGCCAAGTTTAGTTTCTCGAGAGCCGAGAATGAAGTAAAAAAGCATAAATGGCGCATGCTTTGCGATATCCTTCTAGACCAGGCTGTGTTGCCTGGGGTGGGCAATATAATTAAAAATGAAGCACTTTTTGACAGTGGTCTCAACCCAGCTGTGAAGGTAAACATTCCCATTGGCAGCTTAACTAATGTTTGATGTAATAAGGAAGAACGCTATTAACAGTTGGGAACATAAATAAACCTTTATTGAATCTTAGCAGATGTTTGTTGTCTATAACATTTGTAATTTTGTTCATAAATTGAACACAAAGTTTGCTTATATCCTCCCCTTTTCATGTGGTCTATTTTGACAGCATGTGGTGACTCCCAAGATTATGACATCACCTGATGTCTTGCGTACCTTGCGGTATGAGAAAGACAGTTAAGGAAGACTGAGTTGTGGCAGATAAGCCTGAGAATACTATTGGGGTCAGGAAATGTAAGAAAACACATCTTTATGTATGGTCAACCCCATTTTATTTAAACTGATGCAGCTATTTTTTTTTTCACTCTGTGCACTGAGACTCTTCTATCCAGGTCTGGCCTTCAAACATGTAGAAATTGGCTATACTCCTGATTAACATATTTAAGTTAACTGTAAGACCCTGGTATATGGTACAAAAATGTACCTAGGGCCTATAATTTGAATGAATACACAAAAGAGGCTGCCCGGAATATAAATGACCGAGACATAGAAGATGCTAAGTAACATATTTAACTTGACTATAAGACCCTGGTATATGGTACAAAAATTTACCCAGGGCCTATAATTTGAATAAATGCACAAAAGAGGCTGCCCTGAGTATAAATGACCGAGACATTGAAGATACTAAGACATTGAAGATACTACGTAAAGTGCTTGGCATCTCAGAAAAAGTGAAGGACTGTCCTCACACACCACTAGGTGTCATGCTTCATAATTGTCAGTCTTTGCTATCTAAAAACTTGGTTTGATAGCGAGCGGGCCTACACCTGGACACATGAAGGCACTTCTAAAACTAATTGGTTGCCCGTGAAGGTGAGTGATAATCTAGAAATCAGTATATTGTCGAAATTCATTTATTTTAATAGGCAATTATATGATATTAAAAATGAAAAACGGTGGTATATGGAATTATTACGCCATCAACATGGTGATTATAGTTGTCAACATGTCTCTGCCCTTATGGCCCAAAAGGTCCGCGGCATTCATCAGGACGGAAAAACAAAGAAGTGTTGGCTCCTATCTTACCAAAGTGTTGGTACAGAATTACCACTGGGTAGGTTGACCTGTGTCACACTCTACCTGGGAAGGTTTCCTGGAAATTGTAAACAAATGAAAAAGAGATTGCCATCCAAGACATTCAGTCAAAAAAAGGTGAGAACTGCAGTGAAAAATGCCCCACATGCATCACTTATACACATAGTGGCTATTGTGTGAGACACGTGTCACTGCAAACGTGAGACACACACAGTTTATTTTTTTTTAATAGAATTTTTTATTGAGCGGAACAGAAACCAGGTACAGGACGAATAAAAAACCAATCTTTACAAAAATGGAGAAAAAAAATTACGAGAGAAATACAGCTTCTTATAGAAACCGCCAACAGTCAGGCAAACAATCAATCAATCTAACTATTACTTCATAGATAAAAAATGCAAAATCCATATTTTGCTTTACCAATCTACAGTGTAAGTATAAAGACCATTAATACATTTCTAGAGTACAAGTATAATAGAGTGCAATACAGTCGATCCAATAAAAGCAAGTTGCTGGATGGGTATAAAACAGCTTCCTTTAAAAACCAAGGGCAGTCAATATAACTGTTAATTTACATACTAAACATAAATGCAGAATCCAAATTTTACTTTTCGTTTCTAAAGTGCATGTGCCAAAAGCTTTCATTCATGTTGAATTAAACTTAACCTCTACTATTAAAAACTGCGAATATGATACAATAGTATAATGGTTTAGCGGTCCCATAATGCTAATACTACAGACCCCTAAAGTGCATACTATCCCAAAGTGCTAGTACATACCCACCTATTATATTCAGCTTGCCCCGGCCTCGAGACTGTTTAATTCTCCTGATTTAAGTTCTCAATTGGCACCCCCTTACTTCCTCCAGATTCTCCAAATAGTGCCAGTTCCTTTCAAATCTCCTAATAGCCCCAACTCTACTTGAATATGCTTCCTCGAAATTCCGTGCCCTTCTCATTTTATTGAGCCATTTCAGGTGTAGTGGGGCTTCTTTAGATTTCCAATTTTGTAGGATTAATGATCGTGCAACTGTGCAAGAAATAAACATAAAGTTTCCTCATCCTCCTTTAGCCACCCTCTATTATGACAAATCCCAAAAAGGGCCATTTCGGCTGAGGGCGGAAGAGCTTTCCCCAGCGCTGCCTCAATGTCTAAAAAGACCATCTCCCAGAAACTATTTAAGTGGGGACAGGTATAGAAAATATGTAGCCAACCACCCTGGCCTTCAGCTAGACATCTAAAACACTTATTCTCTAGCTCCGGAAACCTCTTTCCCAGTGCCTCCGGAGTCCAATATGCTAGCCAACGAGACAGAAAGGACATTCTCTTAAAATTAGCGGCTCGCAAAGATCTATTGCCCAACCCACTTATCGTTTCCCAATCTTTATGAGATAAGTTGCATTGTGTTTGATTATTAATTTTCACAAGATGGCTATCTATAATAGGGAGTTGTCCTTCAGATGCAAGCTTCTTGTACCAGTTTCCTATTCCACAACTTTTGGCTTCATACAACAATTTCATCATCCCCTTTATTACTTCTAAATGGTCACCTATATTATTCCGTAGAAAATATACAATTTGTTGATATTCAAGAAGTAGCGAGGAACCGGGAGTACTTGCTCTACCCAGAACTTCTTGCCATGTAATTATTCTATCCTGGACAAATAAGTGCCTTATCTCCCGAAATCCCATTCTTTCCCAGTTCATTATGTGGCTACTGCTAATTTGAAGGCCCAAGCTGCCACATTCTCGCATGCTTAAAAACTGAGAAGCTGAGGAGCTAAGATCTTTTTTTAAAAAAAAGACTGTAGTCTAGATGCATAATCTTTAATAGTCTTGTATCTTGTCCTTTTCGGTAGCTTTGCTACCTTTAAAAATACTTGAACTTGAGAGTCCGCCTCCTGTACCATTTTTTCCAAAAAGAAGCTATCATGATTATTCTTTGTTCCTAGCAAACCTGCCACTATATCAAGAAAGGCCGCTTCATAATATGTTTTTATATTCGGAAGAGCAAGACCCCCCTGTTCGACTGAGAGTTGAGTTACAGATAGTTTGACCCTCGAAGCTTTCCCACCCCAGATGAAGCTCCTGATCAGTGATTCAATTTCTTTAAAGAAACGGGTATTCAGTTTAATTGGAACGTTACTAAACAAAAATAGTAATAAGGGTAAAATTGACATTTTTATCAATGAAACTCTGCCAATCACTGTGAGGGGAAGAAGAACCCATTGGGCAAGAAGATTCTTAATTTTATTTTTCATCCTCTCATAATTTAGCAGAAAAAGCTGATGGTAATCGCTAGTTACATATATGCCTAAATACCTTACAGGATCTTGCTTTGAGGCCTGAACACGAAGCCAAGATGGAAAAGAGCTAAGGCTGGTATTCAACGCAAGTACCTCTGTTTTCTTGGCGTTTATTTTATACCCTCCTATTTGTTCATAGGCTTTAAATTCCCTTAAAATATTTTCTGTTTCCTTTATCTGGTTTCAAATATAGAATGATATCATCTGCGAAAAGTTTGAGTTTCGCCATCCATGGAATGGGAGGGATGATAACAGGATTTTTTCTAATCTTGATCACAAGGGGTTCAATAAAAAAAGTAAAGAGCAATGGAGACAGAGGGCAGCCCTGCCTCGTCCCGCGGTTAATTTTGATTGAGCCTGCCCTACTTGAATTTATTAAACACACAGTTTATTTTGCTCATAAGTGTGACACCATGTCGCAGCCTTAACCTGATTAAGCTTCCTACACACCCCCTGGGTGAACCTGTTGACACCTTCTTTGCTCCTAAATAGCGGCCTTTGATAGATAATCCCTTAAATAGTTTATGCTCAGAAGAGAGAAGGGAATTGTTTTTATGGAACACCTATTTGCTTTAATCTGTGTTTATATAATTGTGACAATTGCAATTCGATATGTCATTCTATTGCGCTTTAACCAAATGAGATACTTTAGCTTACCTATTGCATTTATTTAACTTCTTATTGGTTTGCATACATAATGGATTCTTTGGTAATCCAAATAGAACCCTTTAATCATATTCAGTGATTCCTGGTCCGTATTGTGAAGTCCCATAGGCTTCAAAAGGTAAAATGTATTATTGATGTTTTCTCCCTTTCAGTGCTTCAAGTCAGCTAACAACAGTCCATACAACCAATGGGGAAAAACCTTTGACGACTTTACTAAAAGATTATATTGTGAGGCACAATGCTCTAACATAAGTAATCCGAAAAATAATTTGTAGCATTTTTACCTTCATTTCATGTATTTTATTTATTTTATTTAAAGAGTTTTGTATAGTAATTGTGGACATGTTTATTTACATCATTCAGTCTCGGAAAAATATTTTGCCATTATTGTTATGAATTAATTGTTTGCCAGGCAATACGCAGATTGCTCACTCCGTGAATGTGTTTTATTTACAGGCTGGTCAGTTAACAGATGATCAAATACATCATATTGTGAAAATGACACGTGATTTCACCCTCCTTTTTTATAAGGTATTAATATTCGTTTGTACGTTTCATTTTTGGCAAATGTCTAAAAACATTATACCCCACCCAGGGAAACCTTTGGCAGCCCTTTTCTCCAGAAATCATGTTCAGGTTTAAAATTCCAGATGGCGATCTTTTGCAAACGTTAAACAACATCACTTTGTTATACAAAGGTAACACCGTGCTCTGTGCAAAACATTAATGTTTTATGAAAATATCGGTATTATGTATGTTTTGAATTCAAAGGCTGTAAATGCTGAATTTGGAGGGGAGTACGCCACTAGAGGTTCATATCGCTCTGTTGAGAGACATGATATAAGCACAGGGGAGGGATCGTGGTGTAAGCGTAAAAGCCACACCTGAAACTAGAATCCAGTGTGTTGCTGCATACCACTGCAAACTCCATCTGCACTGAAACCTGTTCAGTAAATAGTGGATACTAGAGAAGTTTGGATAAAGATTTTTAAAAATAAGCAAAATATTTTTTCCCTTTATTTTAAGTCTGCCAGAAATATTTTATATCTCAGTGCAGAGATTAAGTTGCCCATTTTATCCTGCAAAATACTACAGCTGTGATTTTTTTTGTGATTTTTTTTTTTTAAATAATTTTTTTGTGATTTTTTTTTTTAAATACATTATTTAACATTAATGGCTAGATTAGGGAGGTGAGTGGGATGTAATGTGTGTTTTACTCCTGTATGATTACCAAACTCTTTTTCCCTTCACCAACAACTAAATATCATGGGGAATGCTGCTTATCAGTCTAGACTATCAGGTATAAGGTACTGTGCTGGGATATTATCCGGCATACCAAGTGTGTCATAATGCTGCCTGTGATCGGGGATCAAGGGAGACATCCTTGGAACCTAAACTCTGAAAACCACTCTTTCTGTACAACTATTGTGGGATAATGACAAATGTAGGAAATGTGCATTTACTTGAAATGATCATGATAACTTCTAGTAAACTGTTCTTATTTCAGTGTCGCAAGACTGGATCCCCCCTCTACAAACATTACAAAGTATATAAGCGACCAAATTGTGGCCAGTGCAATGCTCAGATCGTTGTATGCCGTCTTGGAGAGAATAATAGGATGACTTACTACTGCCCTCAGTGTCAAAAAGAGAATCCTGAGCTGCTTGATGTTGGGTATGCTTGCACCTTACAAAAAAACACTGATATTCTGCAAAATGTATTCGACATTCTGAATGTTTTAATAATTATTTGCAGAGCTTACAAAGCGTTATTACCAATGGCGCGTTCTAAGCATGGAGGGACACTAATGTGGATCTGTTATTTTAATATTTTCTTTTAACTTATTTTTGTATTGAAATCCCACCTCCAGCATCATGCAAAAATTAGGTCAAGGATAAACTTGGGGAAAATAAAAAAGCGAACCAGATAATATACAGTTGGGGTACACAGTAATTAATAGTTTTGTATTAACATGCACACGGATGATTAAACAGTGTTCACCTATGTATGGTCCAATATTTTCAGGGAGGGTTTTGTAATTCACGCTTCTGAGCATGTACAGGTAAATATCTCTGCAGAGGTTACCAGGTGTCAATTTATTCAGAGAATATATAGACTTGCTTTCTAAATGATGTATGCTACCCAATATATTCCAGAAATTCACAGCTATTGTGTGTTTAATTCTGGCCACAGGATGGTCATTTGCCCTCCCTTCGAGATTGTACCCAAAACTCATGTTTGTTGTTAGATTCTCCCTTGTTAACCTAATTAATAGTTTATCCATTACTCCTCTTTAAGACCGAATTGTATTCAAATTGAACGATTTATGTGTGCATAAAGGATATGTTTCCTGACTCTTGTTGTGCACCCAGGCTGATTATACCACATTTTCTTGGCAGTCCGTGTTCGTGATTGTAGAGAGGATGTGGTCCAACTCATTGTTCTTTGGCAGATTTTTAGTCGTAGGGTATTGAGTGGAGAGTCAAGTGCTTCTTTCCTGGTTTTGGTGCCGTTAATTGAAGTCTCCTAGAAACTTGGGGTGACAGTGTTGAATGGTGGTAGGGATGATGAAGTCTGATATAAAATTCTTGTACGTTCCATGAGGTCTGTAGATGAGACGGACAGAGGATATTTTGCAGGCTGAGAGAGGAAACTGACGAGAGGCGCTCCAAAGACTTGGATGTAGCCGTGAATAAGATGGTGTAGGGCCATGTTCACTTGTGTGTTACATCGAGTCCATCTTCAGTTTTAGAGGTGTAGGTCTGTGTGCTGAATGCTGTATCCACAGGGAAGAAGGATATCTTAAATTTGTGTGGGACAAGATACGACATGCATGGGAAGCAGATCTGGGGGACCTGATATCGGATGAGCAGTGGGCTTTCTGCTGCTCTGTCACCCGAAAAGTTTCACTCAATAGTCGCCATAAATTAATACATTTTAAGTTTTTACGGAGAATGTACATGACCCCAGAAAGAATCCACAGAATTGATCCATCCAGATCGCATCACTGCCCAAAATGTAATGCACCCAGTGCAGATTTCGCCCATTTAGCGTGGACCTGCCCTCATATATCGACATTCTGGGTGCAAATACACAACACCACCAGTAAAATGGTGAATATGCGAATGACGCCACTACCTGAAATTGCTTTGTTGGGGTATGTAGCGCAGTTTCCTCAGAGTGTCCGTAAGTTTGTCGCTATAAGCTTGTTGTTGGCAAAAAGAGAAGTTGCAATACTTTGGGGTGGGAAGAAAGCCCCTACAGAACAGGGATGGTTGTCTAGCCTAGCCACATGTTCTATGAATAGCGAGTTGTATGCGGCAACGATACCTCCGGCCTCCCATCCTAAAGAAATATGGGCTCCGTTTAGACACTACCTGAGTGCCCAATAAGCTGACCCTGCAAACAGCCCGAACAGGGCATTTGTACCCGCAGGTATTTGGTGAAATGTGAAGTTAGGCATGCGGACACTTTTTTGGTTGCCCTAAACTGGTTATCTTGTCAAGTCTTTAAAGGAGTAAAGTGGCAAGGGGTTCAGTGAGGTGGGGGTTGTCACACTGGGAAGGGTTCCTACTGCAGATCCAAATGCGGGGCTGATGTCGAAATGTGAATAATATAACATATTCTAATAAGCCATCTCGAAATCACTGTTATTGACCGTCTTGACCAAAATGTATGAATATTTTATTTGTGTAGTTGGTTGAATACTAATGTTACATGATACTGATCGCTGTAATGTAGAAATTGCTAAATAAAGTTTAAAAAACATGTGTGTGGGGGAAGGTGTGAACCAGATTTCTGTGATGAAAAGAGCAGATAAGATGTGGTGTGTGACGGTACCCTGACACAATATATTGCTGAATGTTAGTTCATGAGCATGAGTTGAAGATGGCTTAATGTGGGTGATGTGTATTTTGATGAGTGATATATGGACAAGGTTATTGTTAAATGTGTGGGTATGGTGAGTATATTTGTAAGGTCTTGGTTTGGGAGTGGGAATGGTGTGTGTAGAGGCATTTGAGAGACCCATGATAACAGGTGTCTTACTGTGGAGGTAGTGGTTCTGGGCATATGCCCATCAGGTCTAAGCAGTGACCTTGTCTTGGCCACCAAGGTTGGGTACATCCTTGGGGTAAGTCCTTTGAAGGCTGTGGAGAGTGTTAAGATGCAGTGATGTTACGTCCTGTTGAGATGGAAGCCGGGAATTAAGAAGCGAGTTAAAAGAGGCTTGTGACTACATATAGTGAGGACTATATGCAACACCCGTTTTGGTTGTGGAAGCAGGTTCGTCTGTTCATGAACAGAGACGTGCATAAGAATTCAGTTATTACAAAAAACACAGTTGATGGACAGAATGTAGAACAATGTCATACATTCACCCCAGTACAAGGATCTGGGCCTAAATCCATCGTTTTTTGCACTCCACACCACCCTGGGTTAGACACTGGCTATATGCAAATCAGCTCTGACCCTGTGCCTCATGGGAACAGTCCAGCCGAACTACCAAGCCATGTCTTTCCCAGACCGGAATCAAGCATCCAAGGACCGGTTTCTGGCTATCAGCCTTCATCAGCCTGGATAGCTTGACTCCAGTGGTGTGGAGAGCCTGTGACTCACGTCTGAGTATACCCAGCACACTCTGGGTGAAAATTGTAAAAAAAACACAGTTGATGGACAGAATGTAGAACAATGTCATACATTCACCCCAGTACAAGGATCTGGGCCTAAATCCATCGTTTTTTTGCACTCCACACCACCCTGGGTTAGACACTGGCTATATGCAAATCAACTCTGACCCTGTGCCTCATGGGAACAGTCCAGTCCGAACTACCAAGCCATGTCTTACCCAGACCGGAATCAAGCATCCAAGGACCGGTTTCTGGCTATCAGCCTTCATCAGCCTGGATAGCTTGACTCCAGTGGTGTGGAGAGCCTGGGACTCACGTCTGAGTATACCCAGCACACTCGGGTGAAAATTGCAAAAAAACACAGTTGATGGACAGAATGTAGAACAATGTCATACATTCACCACAGTACAAGGATCTGGGCCTAAATCCATCGTTTTTTTGCACTCCACCCAGAGTGTGCTTGATTCCGGTCTGGGAAAGGCATGGCTTGGTAGTTCGGACTGGACTGTTCCCATGAGGCACAGGGTCAGAGCTGATTTGCATATAGGCAGTGTCTAACCCAGTGTGGTGTGGAGTGCAAAAAAACGATGGATTTAGGCCCAGATCCTTGTACTGGGGTGAATGTATGACATTGTTCTACATTCTGTCCATCAACTGTTTTTTTTGCCATTTTCAACTCGAGTGTGCTGGGTATACTCAGACGTGAGTCCCAGGCTTTCCACACCACTGGAGTCCAGCTATCCAGGCTGATAGCCAGAAACCGGTCCTTGGATGCTTGATTCCGGTGTGGGAAAGGCATGGCTTGGTAGTTCGGACTGGACTGTTCCCATGAGGCACAGGGTCAGAGCTGATTTGCATATAGCCAGTGTCTAACCCAGGGTGGTGTGGAGTGCAAAAAAACGATGGATTTAGGCCCAGATCCTTGTACTGGGGTGAATGTATGACATTGTTCTACATTCTGTCCATCAACTGTGTTTTTTGCTAAGAATTCAGTTATGGCACACTTCTATGGTATAGGTTGCTTCTCCCTGCTGACCCTCCATTTTTTTATTGCTTAATTCTTTTGGAGAAAAGCAAGGCATAAAATGAATAAATCCTATAGCATCTAGTCCGGACTATACAATATAACTACAGAAATAGAACAGTTCATGCTTCCACCATAATCTTTGTGTGATTTGTGTTCATTTTATCTTATTTGATTTACCAAAGACACAAGAATCATGTGCCCTGATGCAAGCAGTGCTTCAGTGACAAAATACTTAAAAGGTATAGAGAACAAACATGCAGGCCTACTGCAGTGAGACTACATTGGTACCCCAAATGCGATCTAGCAATTATACTGCACCTCATAAAATATTCTAACTTTTAATCTTCGTATAAATGCCAGTTGCCATAGGTGGGAAATGTTGTGTAATGTACTAGTATCATCGTAAATCTACTGTACAAAGTTTTCTAATGAACAGCATCTGGAGAATTTTGAAGATTCTTGCTCTCCAGACCAGTTGTTGAGAATTCCTTGCTCTACTCAAAATGAGAGCTTTACAGCATGAAGACAACCCTATTGAATGGTTAGGTATCACCAGCAGCACAGTACTCTTGATGCGAGTCTGACTACAGGGGCGTGCCTCCGCCTGTTTGTTAGGAGTCTTAGCTAATACCACTGAGGGCATTGATACATCCCCTTCACACAAAATACTGGCAACTGCGGCTGTTTTTAATTGCCATTCTATTTCAGGCTGTCCGTTGTGTAAGACACTGAAGTATAGGGATAAGACCGCAAGGGAAATAGAAACCATTCAAGGGGCAGAATGAGATTTAGTCTTGAAGAAAGCCTCAGACCCTAAGTCAGTCGCCTAACCACAAGCGCTGAAATATGTTGACAAAAATCAGAATGTAGTGACACCAGAACCTCTTCAAACACCCGGAATTACAATTATAATCATAGAAAAGGCACCCAAAAATAAAGGGATTCTGGGTTATCCAGTATTTGGGTGTCTTTCATAGATTCACATGCCTGAATCATTCCCCGTCGCCGAGACGGGAGCCTCCGGTACATAAAAAAGTAATGTCCTAAGGACATACATAGAGAGTATAGGCCGAAGGGCCGCCCCTTTTGGGGCCTTTCCAAGTCCTTATGTAAAAAGGACCGAACTCTCATCGTTAGCCAATCAGCTCCGACCTCCCTCTAGAACCTTCCCGGGAGGAGCCTCAGTCCCTCAGATTTTCTACCGCACGTTGTGCTAGGGAGTCTCCAACCTGAGCTCTTCAGGTTTTCCTGGCTTCGAAGTCTCAAACTTCGCAGAAGTACACTTCTAACGGAAAGGTTATATATCCTATCTTCGACTACATGTCGGAATCTGATAAGAAAGCTTCGTCCATGGCGGACTCGCAGAAGAAAGCCCTTCTGAGGGCCTGTTCCTCCTGCGGCAAGCAACGGATTCAAGCGGAGGACAAGCACGACCTGTGCTTATATTGCCTGTACCCTGACCACGTCACTGACAAGTGTAGGGTGTGTAGAGCCTTCCCAAAGAAGACTGTTAAGGAAAGGGAAACTCGCCTCCGCGAATGGCTCGACAGGCTTAAGGTCCGAGACACTCTGGAATCTTCCGAGGGTAGTGTCTCCGCGACCTCCAAAGTCTCCAAGAAGAGACCCAGGGTGCAGTCCCCTGGAGAGACAGACACTCCTCCTAAGAAGGCGCACAGGAAACCTTCGGAGGCACGTTCCACCACCTCCTCCGTGTCTGCTAAGGATGGCCAGAGGTTCAAGAAGCCCGCTCCATCTACTAAGCGGACCACCTCGGTCACGACCACTGTGTCGACCACTCTGGCCTCATCGCCCTCCGCGACGGCCACGACGTCCACCACTGCGTCCTCAGGCGCTCCGGTCTCCTCGACCATTCCTCTGAAACCTTCATCCAGTACAAAATCCAGTACGAATACAAAGTCTTCGTCACCTAAGAGGTCTAAATCTACAGGTACGCCTTCGCCCAAAACATCTCATACCGAAGGATCGTCACCTAAACGGTCGAGGTCAAGTTCAAAAGGCACGCCTTCGACAACGATATCTCAAGTCCAAGGCCCTACCACCAGTAAGCCGGCGAAACTCTTATCCCCGCAAAATTTGGTGCCATCGACACTAACGGACGCACCCAAGTCTCCAACACACACGGCGGGCGCGCCATCTTCACGCACGTCGTCGGAAGACAACCCGGCGCCATCTTGGAAGGAATCGAGATTGGTCGAAGCCTCTATTCACTCGATTCAAACGCCCTCGGTTCACCCAACGGTGGAGTTGGCACCCGAGCAAGAACAGGAGACACTCCAGAGTGGGGAGTCAGACGAAGAACAGGAGGGTCACGAGGAACACCAGGACGTCCACGACATCCGGGACGAACAGGGGCGCTCCCTGAACGTCGACACGGTGCGCACCCCGATGATCTGTTTGCCACTATCTCTGGTCAACGATTTGAAATCCCTGGTGCAGGACTATAAACAACGGTTCCCGGACGCCGACAGCGGCACCCACGTGCAGGTCACCCAGGCGCACCCATCGGCCTCGCACCCTTCCGCTCCCCAGGCCCGTCCTCGGAACCAACCCCAACCTCGCGCTCGGCCACAAACTCAGGCGGAGGAGTCGTCCGAAAGCGAGGAAGAGGAGACGGACTTAGAGGAAGGCGAGGTGCAGGACGCCGCCTCGGACCCCAGAGACGACGATGCCGATGCTGCGTCATCACACCATTCGTCTACCCCGGCATCCCCGCGACCGCGCCACTCTGAGGCGGCGGACCTGGGAGGTTTTCACAAACTGGTGGACAGAGCGGCAAAGAGGTTTCACATGGCGGTGGAATCCGCGGAAACGGAATGCTTCCTCCATGATTTCAAGGAACACAGCCAGAAATTGGCCAAGTCTATTCCACTTATAGACTTTCTATGGGAACAGGGCAAGAAGCTGATGCTCACGCCTGCTTCGGTACCTGCGGTGGTTCCGCGCCTAGACAAGAAATATAAGGCCCCGAACACCGCACCTGCCTGCCTGACCGGCCACCCCAGACCAGACTCGGTTGTGACTCAGGCGGCCCAAAAACAATCCCGCAACCCTTCCTCGCCGCTGTCCGCGCCCCCTGACAGGGAAGGACGGAAGCTGGACACCATAGGCAAACGGTTCTCTACCACGTCCGCCATGACCATCAAGGTAGCGAATTCCATCGCCCTCCTTGGCCGCTACAACCGCCAGCTATGGGAAGACATTGCTCCTTATCTACAAAGTCTGCCAGCCGCGGTCCAGGACGAGGTGAAAGCTCTTCTAGCGGAAGGACAAAACTCCGCGGCAGAAATAATCGACTGCGCCATCGACGCAGCCATGACGGGATTCCGCCAGTTGGCCGGGGCTGCCGTGCTCCGCCGCCAAGGCTGGCTCAAAGCAACGTCCTTTCGGCAGGAGGTCCAATCTAAGGTGCTGGACATGCCGTTCGATGGTCAATTCCTCTTTGGAGAGAAAATAGACGAAGCGCTCCAGGCCATCAAGAAAGACACCGATACGGCGAGGGCTCTGGGCTCCCTCCAGTCCCGGAACCAATCCTTTCGCGGGGGACGATCAAGAGGTCAGTACTCCTACAGGGGTTCCTACCAAAATCGTTCGTCCTATTCCTACAGCAACAGGAACCAGCCCCAGCATAAACAACAGTCCCGTCAGTCGTCCTATGGGAGGTCGTCCTTCAGAGGCAAATCCGCCAAGAAGGGCGCTGGCGGCCGCCAGTGACCATTTACTCCAGCCAGTCCCACCACCGTCTCAATCCTTTCGAATTGGGGGAAAACTGACCCACTTCCTCAAAAATTGGCAAAAAATCACTACGGATCGGTGGGTACTGCAAATAATTCAATTTGGACATTCCCTCGAACTGGTCAACACCCCTCCCAACACCCCTCCGCTGAAGCGTGCTCACAAACACCTGCGCCTCCTTCTCCAGGAAGTATCCGCCATGTTGGTCAAAGGAGCCATCGAGAGAGTCCCAAAATCCCAGAAGGGGAAGGGGTTTTATTCCCACTTCTTCCTAGTACAACAGAAAGGGGACAAGTGGAGGCCGATCTTAGACCTCCGGGCGCTCAACGCTTTCCTGCGGAGTCAATCCTTCCGGATGGTCACAATCCAGGAGATCCTGGGAACACTGGAAAGAGGAGACTCGATGGTCTCCCTGGACTTACAGGACGCCTACTACCATATCCCCATCCTCGTAAGGCACAGGAAGTACCTACGGTTCGAAATAGCAGGCAGACATTACCAGTTCAAGGTTTTGCCTTTCGGCCTCAAGTCCGCACCACGTATCTTTACGAAGTGCTTGGCGCCAGTGGCAGCCTTCCTGCGGCAGAGAGGGCACCAGGTGTTCCCCTACCTGGACGACTGGCTGGTGAAGGCGCCTTCCCCGGAAGGCACGACGGCTTCATCCAACGCCTGCAGCGCTCTCTTTCAACAGCTGGGTCTGACGATCAACCTCAAGAAATCCTGCACTACCCCTTCAACGAGGATCTCTTTCCTAGGGGCTACCTTAGACACGAAGCGCGCAAAGGCTTTCCCCTCGGAGGACAGGACCAACAAAATACTGTCTCTGGCCGCAGCTGTGGCCAAGAAGTCTCGCATCAAAGTCCGGACGTTCACATCCTTGCTAGGGATGATGTCCTCCTGCATTCTCCTCATACCACACTGCAGGCTCCGCATGCGTCCCCTGCAGGAGGCGTTGGCGAGGCAATGGAAACAAAGTTCCGGCTCCTTCGAGGACATTATCACGATCACACCGGCCATCACAAAGGCCCTTCTGTGGTGGAGAAACAGGACGCACCTGACGGCCGGCCTGCAGTTCCTCCTGCCGCCGGCACCTCTGGTCATCACGACAGATGCCTCACTGGAAGGCTGGGGCGCGGTTCTGTTGGACCTTCGAGTCAGCGGCAAATGGGAAGCCCAAGAGAAACAACTACACATCAACCTCTTGGAGCTGAGGGCAGTGTATCTGGCTCTGCAGGCATTCCTGCCTCGCATCGGAACTTCCCCAGTGCTCGTCAAGACAGACAACACCACGACGATGCACTACCTGAACAAACAAGGGGGAACGCGTTCTCTCTCTCTCTCAAGAGAGTCGCAGAAAATCTGGAACTGGTTGGTGGCACACGGGCTCTCCCTCAAAGCGGAGTACGTTCCCGGGAAGGACAACACTATCGCGGACGCCCTCAGCAGACAGACCTCTCTCTCCCACGAGTGGGAGCTGGACGGCGACACGTTAACCCACGTCTTCTCGCAGTGGGGGACCCCGAAGATCGATCTCTTCGCGACGGCAGGGAACGCCAAATGCCAAAGCTACGCAAGCTGGCATCCCCAACGGGGGTCTCTGGGAAATGCTTTTTCCATCGGCTGGTTCAGCGTGTTTGCGTACGCTTTTCCTCCGTTCCCGCTGATACCGAGGCTCCTCCGGAAGATGAAGACAGAACCGTGCACCCTGATACTGATTGCGCCGTACTGGCCGAGACAACATTGGTTCTCGGACCTGCTTCGCCTGTCCATCAGGCCCCCGATTCACCTGCGACAACACCCGCACCTCTTAACGATGTCCGGAGGCCAGGTACACCACCCGAACCTCCGTTCGCTCAACTTATCGGCCTGGCTCCTGAGCACCGAGAGTTCGGTGACCTAGAGATCCCGCAGGACTGCAGGGCAGTACTGGCCAAAGCGAGGGCGGGCAGCACGAACAAAACCTACTCGCCGAAGTGGAAAAGGTTCTGCATGTGGTGTTCGGAACACGACTTACACCCCCTCCGGGTTACCCCGGTACAACTGCTACCGTACCTCCTCCACCTGGCTCAATCGGGGCTGGCTCACGCCTCCATTAAAGTTCATCTGGCTGCGATTTCAAGATTCACCAGGACCCCATCTGGACCCTCCCTATGGTCCAGTCGACTGATAAAGCAATTTCTGAAGGGGCTCTACAGGTCCTTTCCGAGGCCTCGGAAAGTCCCTCCAACCTGGCAGTTGAACTTGGTGCTCAACCAACTCATGAAACACCCATTCGAGCCCATACACCGGGCCTCACTCAAACATCTTTCCTGGAAAACGGCACTCCTGCTAGCCCTGACGTCAGCCAGACGGGTCAGCGAACTTCAGGCGCTGTCTATTCAGGAACCGTATCTCCAATTCAGGCACGACCGAGTGGTACTCAGGCCCAACCCTAAATTCATCCCTAAGGTGCCGTCGGACTTTCATCTGAACGAACCAATTGTCCTCAAGTCATTCTTTGCAAACCCTTCCACGGCAGCGGAAAGGGCGCTGCATTCCTTGGACCTTCAAAGGTGTCTCAAATTCTACTTGGACAGGACCAAAGACATCAGAAAGTCTTCTCAACTCTTTGTAGCCTACAGCAACCCGCGCATGGGGTTGCCCTTGACGAAACAGAGCATCTCCCGCTGGATTTCTTCAGCGATTGCTTTCTGCCATGATCAGGCCGGACGGCCTTTGACGGACCGAGTGGCTGCCCACTCTACCAGAGCGATGTCAACGTCAGCGGCGCTCTTCGCTGGAGTGACGATTCTGGACATCTGCCGAGCGGCGACCTGGAAGTCCCCGCACACCTTCTCCAGACACTATTGCCTGGACATCGAACTGCAGAAGGACGCTGCAGTGGGACAAGCGGTGCTGCGCCATCTCTTCCAATAAGGTGAGCCTTACCTCGTCCCGCCATCCAGGTATGCACATTCTTCATGGTCTTTGTTTATCTCTGCTATATGCATGACTGTATATTACCATGTTTCTCTCACATTGTCTGTGATTTATGCAGGCCTGCTGGTTGTGGGAATGTGCTTTACCACTATGCATGTGTAACTGCTAACTACTCTGATTCAGGCATGTGAATCTATGAAAGACACCCAAATACTGGATAAGAAATGCGTTACTTACCTGTAACAGCAGTTATCCAGTATTGGTGTCTTTCATAGATTCACATGCAACCCTCCCGCCTCCCCGGTAAGGACTCACGTACCTCTATGTCTACAATGCGACACCCTAGCTGGGTGCGTACGAAAATCTGAGGGACTGAGGCTCCTCCCGGGAAGGTTCTAGAGGGAGGTCGGAGCTGATTGGCTAACGATGAGAGTTCGGTCCTTTTTACATAAGGACGTGGAAAGGCCCCAAAAGGGGCGGCCCTTCGGCCTATACTCTCTATGTATGTCCTTAGGACATTACTTTTTTATGTACCGGAGGCTCCCGTCTCGGCGACGGGGAATGATTCAGGCATGTGAATCTATGAAAGACACCAATACTGGATAACTGCTGTTACAGGTAAGTAACGCATTTCTTATCCAGGAGGTATTTTTATCTGTATCAACGCGGACCCTTTCAGAAAAAGTATCCAAAGTGCTCCCTGGAATATGGTCGAGCCCACCCTGGTTCAAAGGGACTAGGATGAGATTCGATGATGAAGCTTAACACCAACATGGTGTGTGACGGTCTAACTAAGAAAACTTTCTATGTCTTCGCCTATAAGGCTTGCGCTTCTCTGAGGATGTGACTAAGTACTTAGGGCTATAGGATATTCTTTTGTCAAATGAATCATCTTTTCCTTGTCATGTTCTATATTTGAGATGTTATCTAGCTCTCAAGTTTTCCTAGGGTGAACTCTGGCATTCTCTTCACTCGCTGTGCTTGGGATTGCGGTAGATGGCACAAAAAGATGCTATGGGGTTAGTAAATGGCAATATCTATTGGTACAAGCCTGGATGATAATGTGCTCTAGCTGATGTTCTGGGAAGGATTTCCATCACCCTCCTTTTACAATGAACATGGTAAGCAACCTTCTCCTGAAACCCACATTCATAGAGTATTGGTACCTTAAGCAATCTTACACCTAAGGCCCTTACAATCGTTTGTGAAACTAGGTTTGATTGTATTAAGGAAGCAGAGGCTGAGGTATAATGAGAGAAGACACAACCCCCCACTGTATAATAAAGGTAAACCATAGATAATTGTGTTTTTTACATTTCTGAAGGAGAGACCTGTTAAAACCGACATGGTAAAACACAAAAATCTGTAGATATCAATATCTTTATTTTGGCCTAAAAGGCCATAAAAGAGAACGATAAACACAAAATATATAAAAACAATAAACAAATACAGACCATATAAAAGAGAGAAAAAAGATCTGACTAAATATATTACAGTAAAACCAGGATAAAATATTTTAAAGTACAAAGCATTATGTGGACAATTTTTTCTGTCTTAACTGCCGCAGAAACCTTGAGACTGCAAAGACCATGGACTGATTTGTATTACTTCTGAGTATTCTAAGGGCGATGCTATAATTCCTCAGAACAAAATTACGGCAGAGTGGCAACATTCACTTATTCCTTTGACCTTGATAGACTGGACAAAACAGAATTACATGTTCAACCACTTCGATCAAGGCAAAAAAGGGCATGTTTCGTCAGACTGAGTTCCCAGGCCTCCATACAGTGGTGAAGGCTTAAATTGTGAGGATCCCTAAAAGGAGCTTTAAGTACAGGGTTCTGGCATGGGGGGGTGTTCCACCTCCTCTAAAAATGATTCAGAGCTCTAGTCAATTTTGAACTCCAAAAAAGAGGCAGTGAGGGAGACCATCCTGGTGTTACTCGCAGCATTTTGGTCCACATATTGCCAATAGGCTCTTTTCAATGCCTTTTTGTAGATAAGTGCAACATCAGTTGGTGCTGAACAGAATTTGCCAAAGCCAATCTGTCTCGACCAATCCCAGGAAATCTTACTGGACCCCAAGTGCCCCCTTAGATTCTTTCAAGGCCCCTCTGAGAAACATAAGTTCCGGGGCTGATCATAGTCTCCGCCAATACGTTAAAGGTTTCAGCCCCACTGCATTATTAACTCCCTTTAATCCACAATCTAGTCGTAAAGGTTAAAGGGGGGTACTTGCTGTGAGTTTGTTCAAGCCCCTCAGAAAACAATTTCTCGCTACTTCAAGGGGCCTAGCGTCACAAACGTGCAATGCAGCCCTCAGTGATTGGCATCTATAGATCTCTACTGCTGGGGTAATTGGTCGGTATGCGGATGTGCTCTGGCTCTGGGACCTCAATATACCCCCACAGTATTGCTCAAGCCTAATGTTTCGCTTCTAAACATGAAATGACCAGTGAAAGTGAGCCGATAAGGTAGACCCCCAAGTAATCGAACACACTCCAAACGTTCACCACTGAGAGTGGGATTTGAGCGTGTTGTGGGGCAGGGATTAAAGACCATGCATTAGTCTTACCAACGTTGATCTCAAGGCCATGCTGTCTGCAGAAGACCACAAAGCCAGCTAAGAGCTTTTGAATGCCCATGGGAGATTTGGATAGCAAAAGGGTGTCATCCGCAAACTGAGCCAGGACCTGCACCCCGGTTAGAGATGGAACCTCACCCTGGTACTGCTCCAGATGTGAAAATAAACTATTAATATTAGGAGAAAGAGGGTTGGAGCCAGCACGCACCCCCCTCCCATTTACAGATATAAAATCAGTCCGTTCACTCTTTGGTCCATATCTGACCTGTGCAAAGTTATTGGTATGTAAATTAATGGCAACTGTTTAAATTCTTTCATACTGAATACTTTAGGAAGCTAATCTTTTCAGCAGATGTTCTCCTTTTGACAGAGGGTGCCTTACAAGAATGAGTTTTGGATGAATGGAAGGAATTTGTTCCTCTTTTGAGCGGGGTTTGATACAGAAACATTTCATTCTAGCAGCATGTACTTACTTCATATGTGTCAGCCTGAAGAAGGCTTAAGTCATGCCACTGCTTTCATAAGGATGCTTAGCAGGTACCTCCCTTTACAAATATCCATAAAATGTTTTTGCTGTTTTCCAGCAAATTACCAACAAGAAACAGTTTAATTGGTTGGGCATATGGCGGCGGATCAAACAACGAACATGTGGCTAAAAGCAGCGAAGAAGAGTGGGCATGTGCACTCTGCACTTTGATAAACGTGCCCTCTGCCAAAGTCTGTGATGCTTGTACATCTCCACGTCCGCAAGGTAAATAGGTCCTTTTCTTATTGGAAGTATCCTCTAATGTGTGTTTGGGGTTTCTATTTAGCAGGTCCAGTTGTCTCTTCTCTATTTTTTTTCATTGGACTGGAAAAAACAGATTTCCCACGATCTTGTTGTAACCTGCATATGAGAAGCATATTACAGAAGAGAGATTAAGAAATTGTTATAAAGAACAGTGCCAGCTGTTTCTGCCTATTAAAACAAGTCTTCTATTCTCTTCCTTGCCTCGCAGTTCATCCTTAAAGGTTCAGCTCAAGATTTCCAAACATGAATATAGGTCCACTATAGAGGACACCTAGAGTCATTATTTGAAAACTTTAGGGTTATGTTGTAGGTACCACCATCCAGTCTTGTTTCCTATATAATGACCTTGCAAGGTAAAATACTTTTCTGTAAAATATATATGTATGTATCTGGGATATTGCTTTTTGCCATTGATGTGACAGCCCGAATCGAATTGGGATCCCTACAAGCAAATCAGGTAGCAACCTCTGCCAGTGGCTGCAAAGAATGCCAATTTGGTTTTTGTTGCCCTCAGTGATAGGACAAATCATATGTAGCCAAGAAGGTCAATCTTTTGCTGGCCTTTTTGGTGATCTTTCCATAGGGATCCAGAGGATAAAAGAGAAACTTTCAACATTTCTTTGGAGAGCTTCATCAGTGGCAATATTCTGGGATGCAATGTATAGAGTATTCACTAACGTCTGGCATGATTGTATGTTTCCCCTAACCTGAAGAGGCTAAACACATGTTGGCTATGAAGGTTATATAGAATGAGATCTTCAACACTATGTGAAGTATGAAAACCAGGAAAGTAGAAAACCATCGTGAGGTTGTATTGAAAACGTGTCTCCTTTTATGAATATGGTATGTAATTATGCATTCTACTCCAGGCTGCTGCGATATCCTTTTGGTACAATAGCTTTACGTTTATTCTAGATGCCAGCTGTCATCATATCTTTGTTTTTGGTCTGAATGTTGGACTTGCACTCCCCATCAAATGAACACTTGCCTCAACTGGAAATACCAGCTATGAGGACAGATTCTACCTGCACTAAATATACAGGGGTAGAGTGGTGGGGACACTTGTTCCACTATAAGATCAGGGCTGGGGTGTGGCTATTTATTTTCCGTAGTTAATCATAGCATAAGCTGTTACAGACATCTACTTGTTCTAATAATCTGCTGTTCCTGTTTAGTGCCATGCAGATAGATAACATAATTCATTATATTAATATTCTCATAATACTGGTCTATTTTGCCAGGTCTCATATTAAGTGCGGACCTTAACTTTAGTATCTGGGTTTTTCTGCAGTTTCCTCACAGAAGGAAGGTGAAAGTCTTTCCTGTTAAACTCGTCTATCCCTATCTGAGACTCCCTCCTACCTAAAACATCAATTATTGAAAACGTGAACATGGTGATCCACTCGTGTACTCTACCTGCAAGCCAGTGCTTGTATCCAACTCCGCTGAAGGCCACTTAACGCTGATAAAAGGAGGCTGGTGGAACTGTACCATTGCTTCCCTGTTCAACTCCCATCGCCTGACACTTTGGTCTATTTTTTTATTTTTTATCTCGACCTTCATCTTAGGTTCTTTTATTTCTTATTATAGAACGCAAACTGTTCTCTTGGTGGCGCTGTAGGAGTGAAAGATGATGAGAAAAGAGCTAGTTGAAAAACATTGGTAAGCACAACTTCGAAGTCCCTTATAAGTAGTCTCTCCACTCTTTTTTGCTATTTTCCAGCAGTGATGTGATTTTTTTTATTTAGGAGAAATTCAAATAAGTTTATTATGTCTCAACTTTAGCCTAAGGGGTTGGAAAGTGGCACCACAGCACTCAGGATTTGGCCACAAGATTTTTACCTTTATTACATTTATCAACAACTATTAACACTTTATGTTGTGCTTTAAGTGAATTACAATTCAGAGAAAAGAACAGTAGAAAGGAAAGATTGCATCCTTATGAAGCTTCAAAATAATCTATATGTTCAAGATGCTTCTGTAGTGTACACACAGCTGAGCTTCTGGAAAACCACGGCTAGGATTGGGCAAAGAGTCACTGTCAACGCTGCTTGACATTTATGATTGGTTGCCCTGGCCATAAATGGGCCAAAAGGCAGGATTTCGACATCCAACCATGGTGCTCCCTGTTTTTGGGGTTCCAAAGTACAATGTGAAGCTTGTCCTTCCGTGAATAATGGCAGTGATGCAGCGGAAGCGGTGTAAATTTTATAATCATTCACTTTATCCCTAATTTATTTTAATCAGGAACTTTTCTATAACCCATATAAACTCAATTACCACTTACATATATCAAGTCCTCTGATAGATCTTTGATAGAGCTAATAGGACCTCGATATTAACAGACAGATGGTATTTCCCTCATAAGGACCTATAATGAAGGGAAAGCCTGTCCAACAATAGTAATCCCAATATACATTATGTCCAATAACTCACTAAAGAAGACAAACTCCGAATACTTCTCAAGTCCCTTTTATCTAAGTACATATTCATAAATTCAATGATATTTCAATACCACATGTGAGTTCACAACAAGGAAATCGTTTTTTGACAAATACATCATATAATCAATAACATTGAGAGGGGAGAGAGAGAAACAAAAGAAAATAATCATTGCAAATTCAGTGTGCAATTCAATATTTCATACGACCCTAGATCAGAGAATATGAATGGGCAGCGTGCAATAGTCAGAAATAGCTAACCCTTAGGCCGAGAAGGTATAGCTTGAGCAACATCACCAGCTGATGAAGTATAAATAATCATGATAGTCTCGCTAATGATTTGCAAAGATAAAAGCCAGCTCGAGTAGCATAGAGAGTTCAGCAGTAAAGGCTCTCTTCTCACAGAAAAGCTACTACCAATTATTTTCTCGCTGTAATAATTATACCCCAAATGTTAAAAAGTTGAATCCCCATAAACTTGCAATTTTACAGTTTCACGCGATTCCATTGGTCGAGTTTGAGGTGATCATCGTCCCAGTCAGTTTATCTGGATTTTCCCTGTTAAAGTTCTTTGTTAGAAATTGTCATCATCTTAGACACCTAGTAGCATCCACCAAGTCCGGTTCCCCTGCTGATCCTTGTCCGCCCGATACTTTCCGATTAGCAATCCCGATCTTAGAAGACCAGATCTTAGACCTTTTGAACACCTCATTAGCCACTGGATCATTACCAACTGCCTTTAAAGAGGCACGCGTCAAACCATTGATAAAAAAAACCTGGGGCAGATCCAACTAGCCTAAAGAACTACAGGCCAATCTCCCAGCTGCCATTTTTATCAAAAGTACTAGAACAACATGTACTAAAGTCCCTGTCACCCCTCCTGGAATCCCACCATCTCCTCCAGGAGCGGCAAGCTGGGTTTCGTGCCCACCATAGCACGGAACTGGTAATGCTGTCAGTATTGGATGAGCTCAGATGCATGGCCGACAGCAAAAAAGCCAAGCGCCCTGATATTATTAGACCTATCAGCGGCGTTTGATACTGTTGACCATGCACTGCTCCTGGACAGACTAGCTAGGTCCGGGATAAGAGAACAAGCTCTCCAGTGGCTGACAGCCTTCCTTTCAGGGAGGACACAGAGGATCCAGTTAGCAGATCAGGTCTCTGAAGTAGGTACCTTAGTTTGTGGAGTCCCGCAAGGGTCCGCACTTTCTCCACTTCTATTCAACTTATACCTACAACCATTGATAGAATCCCTGGCAAACATGGGCTGTAAAGTTTTTAATTATGCCGATGATACTCAGCTATTGCTGAGTATCGACAATACCATATCGGCTCAGTCCTTAGCCCAAGACATATTACGGTTCACAGTGAACTGGATGTCGTCCAACTTATTGAAAATAAATCCAGACAAAACGGAGGTTCTTGTAGTCTCTACCTCTACCTCCCCCTGGAATGACCTGTTTTGGCCACAAGAACTTGGACCTACCCCAAAACCATGCTCTAATGTAAAGAGCCTTGGGATGAAAATTGACCAGGAACTATCAATGACCAACCAAGTGTCCGCTGTGGTTGGTTCCTGCACTAATCTGATCAGGCAGCTACGTAAGCTCGCCCCTTTACTCTCAAGGAGCATGCTCCAAACCATCATCTCAGCCACGATTGTGTCGAGAATTGACTACAGCAACGCACTATACCTAGGCCTCCCTAAAACTCCATCAATCGTCTACAAGTCATCTTGAATGACGCATCCCGCCTGATATTTGGAGTACCTAGGCGGACTCATGCCTCTCCCTTACTTTATAGGTTGCACTGGCTCCCCTTGAAACAAAGAGTTGAATTCAAGAGCATGTGCATTTGCCATAAAGCAATCCATGGTCAGGCGCCAGCCTACATAAAAGATAGGCTCAGAATCTACGAACCTAAGCGCGCCCTCAGATCCTCCGATTCCTTCCTGCTATCCTGCCCATGTTTCAAACTGGCAACAAAAGGAGGCAGAGCTTTTTCAGTTCAAGCACCCACCATCTGGAACAAGCTACTGGAGGTGCTCCGTAGAGAGGCCAACCTTCTCCGGTTTAGGAAAACCCTGAAAACTTTACTTTTCAAGGGCGCATTCACATCTCCGTAGTTAATTTAACATCTCTATCTTCACTTCGTCCTCTTGTTGCTGTACTTTGTCAGAAGCGCTTTGAGACCTGTCGGTGAGTTGGCGCGATACAAAACTCAGTTACAAATTACATAAATTACAAATCATCGCTCTTTTGAAGCCAGCAGAAAATTTGATAACTTCATGTCCTCACGCTTGCTCCCACATCAGTTTGCAACATTAGTTGACACAATTATTCATAAAAAGAACTGTAACTGAAGGAAGGAAATCCTAGTGATACGCTAAGCACAACTAAACAAAAACATCAGCTTTTTAGAAATAGTTGAGGACAAAATACATTCTTCTGTTGCCTACGTTACGGAAAAGGAAAATTACTCTAGCAAGGTTTGAGGACTTCATGGAGAATTTTTTTTATGAGGAAATAAAACACACACATTAATAATATAGAAACAGAAAGAAACACATAAAGAAATAGGAATGAAAGATTCCTTATTCTTATTAAATCCATGAGTTTAATCTAACTTTCCCAATAATCAAACTATTAATAAGATTTGTTTTTCTCTTGTTAAGAAGATAGAAGACATCACAAAACATTTTTCTGCACGCATTTCAGATTTCTACTTGCATAATGCTAAAGACATATTTATTCATATCTCTCTCCCATAGCTTTGTAAGAACACTTCATAGAATTGTCCATGTTTTCATAATAATAAACATTGCAGCTTCTATTTTACTAAACAAGTTGCGCCTTTTTTGCTCATTTTCACGTTGTATCTTTGAATATTTTCAGTACGTAAATGTTAAAAATCACACCATTAGTCATTGTTTTTTGTTTATAACACAGTTATAAGCAGATTTGATCAAGCAGGATTATTTCTCAAAAATCCTGCTTCATCAACAGCTTTCTAAAAGATAAATTAGAGTCCATCTAAAGGAGGATCTTCAGCCCATGGCAGAACCAGCTCAATATTGCCTTGGATGAGCCTCTCGTGCCGCATTTTCTGATGGAATACTCTGAGCACCATTCTTATTTGATGCTCATGGAATAATACATGTATTGCTGATCCAGAAAAAAAACTACTGATCTTCAAGATCCATTAGCTCATTAACAACATGGGCAGGTGGCACTTGGAAAGAGAAATTGTGAGAAGTTTGCCTGGTATATGCTGTCCAGTAATTAAAGGGGGCACACTGTACCAGTCCAAACAACCCTTATGGTGATTTAAGAGGTCAAAGATAACCTTGGAAAGCTATCCAAGTGGAATCTGTGGAGAGCAACCTTTAGGCTTAGTCTTGAAGGAATGTTAAGCAGCTTGTTTTACCAGAATGCAACCTTATTGTATTGGTTAACTGAAAGGAGAACCACATGGTAGTTATAGAAATATGTTTTTATTATTAGAACACACTCTAAATACATCACGGTATCTGCTACATGCAGATAAACACAGAGTACACACAACTGTAGTACTAAAACAGTCGTAAGTAGCACTAATACACAGTGGGCTCAGGGGGAGACCAAACCATGTACTAAAATAGTGGTATAAGAACCACGACTCGAGTCAAGACAGTGTCTAGAAGTTGTAGATTCGCTAAGACCCCAAGGATCCACCCACGGTGAGTAAGGAGGGATCCCACGGAGGACAGGTGTAGTGTCAGAAAACGACTGTGTCCTACGTACAATTCAAAGGGAGAGTCGCAGTTGCAATTTTAAAGTTTAAGGACCCTTCCCAGTGGATTACGAGGAAGCTGTTTGGATCATAGCACGCTGAAGTGGATACCGTAGTACCAGAGTTAACTATCCTAGGTAAGCTGGGTGCTTAGGGCTGAAGTGGTGTCGTAAACTACAGTCGATATCAATGGAGGACTTCGAGGAAAGGCCACTGCGGGAAAGAAGAAAAGTGTCTCTGAAAAGGTTGGAAAATGCTGGCTTGACCTTGAAATATGAAAAATGTAGGTTCTCTGTAAATGAGGTGAATTATTTGGGACATCATATCTCATCTGATGGTATTGCTCCTAAAAGAGATTTGGTTGACACTATTGAGAAGTTGTCATCTCCGAAAAGTAAGGAAGAGGTGGTTTCTTTTCTTGGAATGGTTGAATACTATGGAAAGTTTATAAACAATTTGGAGGGGAAAAGTGGTAATTTGAGGAATCTATTAGGAAAGAATAAGGAATTCAAGTGGACTGATGAATGTGAAAATTAATTTTGTGATATTAAGAAAGATTTGTTTAATGCTCCGGATTTACAAGCTTTTGTTCCTTTTGAAGAGACTTTTGTTGTAATGGATGCCAGTTCTAAGGGTGTGGGTGCTGTTTTGAAACAAAAGAGGAATGGAGAAGAGAAACTTATTGCTTGTGCTTCTAGGAGTCTGAGGGGTGCAGAGTTGAACTACTCTGTCATAGAGAAAGAGGCACTAGCCATTTATGGGGCGTTGAGAAAGTTTAAGAACTTTCTATGGGGTATGAAATTCATGGTCTGCACTGATCATAAGCCTTTGAGAGAGATTTTTATGTTGAAAGGGTTGGATTGTGCTTCATCTAGGATTCGTAAATGGGTAATTGGTCTTCAGGAGTTTAATTTTGGTGTTGAGTATATACCTGGAGTTGAAATGTGTTTGCTGATTGTTTGTCACGATTGGTGGATGAGGTTCAGGGAGTTGATTTTGAGGATGAGACATGTGATTATGAGGTAAATGTATGTGAGATTACCTCGGGTGCCATTCTTGAAGAGGACTGGTTAGAGGAAATTGGTAAGGATTCTGAAATTGTAGGTGTGATTGCCAAAATCAAAGGAAATGTCAATTGGGAAAAATCGGTTGGTAAGGTATGGCGTTTGGTTGAAAATGAACATTCTGTGGAGAATGGTATCCTTTTGGTGGGTACTAAGTTAATCCCTCCTAGTTCATTGAGGAAAGGATTGGTTGAAGAGGCGCATCAGGGTCACTTAGGGATTGTTAAGACTAAGGAGAGAATTAGATGTTCTTTTTGGTGGCCAGGAATGGATCAAGAAATTGAAAGAGAGGTTAGAGAATGTTTGCAATGTAGGGTGAGTGATAAAATTTTAATATCACGCACCACTCCCATGGTTTGTCGTAATCTTCCATCAGGTCCTTGGGAAGATATTGCCATAGATATTGTGGGTCCTCATTCTGGTGAGCATCGTACCCCATATCTGATAGTCTTGATTGATCTTTATTCTAGGTGGGTGGAGGTGTCTTCTGTTTCTGAGGTGACTTCTTCTTGTGTTATATCTTTTCTAAAAGAAATTTTTAGAAGGGAAGGTCTTCCAAAATCTCTTTTATCAGACAATGATCCCCAGTTTTGCTCGAGCATGATGTCTGAATTTTTAAACTCTTGTGGAGTGAAACATAAAAGATCATCTGTATATCATCCAGAAACCAATGGAACTGTGGAAAGGTTCAACCGGGTGATTAAGGAGAATGTGCAACTTTCAAGGGTAAATTCATTAAATTGGAGGGAGGAATTGCAAAAATGTATCATGGCACATAGATTTTCTCCACAGATGACAACTAAAAGAACTCTGTTTGAATTATTTAAAGGGAGAGTTCCGAATACATCTTTGAGCCCTGCTTGGATGTGTTGGGGTAAAGGTTTAATAAACAATGGGATTGGTGATTGGAGGGCTAGAGAGGAGAAGGTTCAATTGAGGAATAAAATTTGTTATGATGAAAGGAAAAGAGTGAAGGAAGGTACATTTAGAGTTGGTGATTTGGTTACAGTCCGAGCTCCTGTGGGAGCCTTGGCTTGGTCAAAATACTCTGATCCTTTACATGTTATAAAATGTTTTAAAAATTCTGTTAAATTGGAAAATGGTAAGATTTGGAATTTGAATCGATTTGCTCTTGTAAAGGACTACACAGTTTCTGTTAAATCTAATGTGAAGGTTCCTATTAATTATGATGAAGCAAGGGTAACTCAGCAAAGGTCTAGCTCACGAATTAAGAGGGTTCCAGCATATTTTAAGGATTATACAAGTTAAGGATTCTATTTGTTTTATCTGTATAAATGTCTTTGTGTTAAAAGCTGTGTTTATCTTTATGTGCAATTCTTATATTATTATCTATTTTTCTTCAATTTGATTTCAGTCTTATTTATAAGAAAGAGGATGTGTTGTATTATCTCCATGTTTATTAATGGTACATTCTATGGCCTTAGAATGTTCTTGCGTTGTGATTCTATGAGTGGCAATTGCCGCCTGACAGCTGATGGTTAAGGTGCTTATCAATAAACCTGACCCAAGAACTACTAACTATTGTGTATTTGATAACTTTTCATGTCTGTTGGAATCCAAAGGTGGATTCTTGGTGACGAGTCCATGAAAGCACACTGGACAAAGTCTGGGTCACTCAGTAGTAACCAGGGGCTCGGTAGACAAATGCCCACTGATGTCAGGTGTTTCAGGTGTGACGATGGAGACCATGACTCCACAGCTTTAGGGACCAGGAGATATCGAGCATGACCAGGAGCAGGATTCGAGCTGTCCCACGAAGGATGTCGAGTGCTGAGGGGTCGGTGTCTGGCGGGAGCACCAACAAGTCTTGGCAGCGGCAACCCACGAAGAAGGTCAAGGAAGGTTACGGTCTAGCCCAGCAAGGACCAGTGGACTCACCACAATAAGGGGAGTCAGGGCAGGCCTGGATCAACCAGGGGAGCCCAGGAAAATCAGTGTTAACCCCCAAGAAGTCCCACAGGCTGGTGGCACAGGAGTCGCAAGGGGACCTCGAGTAGATTTACAAAGCAACAGCCCACAGATCACTCGGTGCGAGGAGGTCAATGTTCTTTGGTAGAAATGTGCTCAGAGATTGGCGCTATTTGTAGCACAATGCACTTGTTCGGGAAACACCAACAAACAAATGCACTTGTAAAAGTACGCGGTGCACATGGGTTCGGGTTATGCGGTCCCCACAAGGGATGCTGGACTGAGACTTGATGAGAGGGCAGCTCGACCTCAAGGAACGTAGGAACCCACCTCCTGTGTTGCTGGAGCCTTCAGAGTCTGCAGGAGCTCAGGATCAGCAGACCGCCTGTCAGTTGCGTTAAAGTGCCTACAAATGCAGGGGAGTGACTCCTTCACCCCAAGGGAGATAACTTCAGTTGTCCTTGATGCTCCACAGGTCCTGCACGGAGCCTGTATGGTGCACAGGCACAACGATGCTTAGGACGTAGAGGGAGACGAGGTCAGGCCCAGACAAAGTCCAGATTGTCCAGACGGTCGAAGGTCAGTGGTTTCTTGTTAAGAATCTTGTCCACATCGAATCTAGGGTCCTACATCCAGGTAAGCCCTTTTGTACCCACGGGAGATGGTTGGACAGATTCAGGGGACGCTCCCAGGGGAGGGCCAGGACAGTAGGGAGGATACTCCCCTGTCCTTTGTCCAGTTTGGCGCCAAAGCAGGAGCCAACGGGTCCTGAACTGGACTATGCACAGGAACACCAATTGCACCCCTCATGCAGACTGAGTGGCGCTGGCAAGCGCACCCACCCTGGCCTAAAACACGAAGTCCTGTCTGGGAGGTGATCATACCTCCCTGTGACAGGATGCCTATTCTGCTTTCCCCTGCTCGAGCTTTGCTCAGCAGCAGGAGAGCAGAAATGTGTCTCTGGTCAGCAGCAACCCTTTTGGGCTGCCCAGGACTAGAAGGCTGGTACCGGGAACACTAGGGATCTTACAAAGCTTGTTGCTTAGGTGTGAAATTGTACTGGTTTTGGGTGTTTGATTCCACAATGTTTGATTCCAAACTAGATAGGGTTACTTTCTGCCATTTTGGAGTTGGTCATCACGCGGTCGTTTATTACCCCTCTATATATCGTAAATGGCTGTAGCACTAACAACCCCAGAGAATAGACTCCTTAGGCTACAGGGGTGTTCAGCTCATACAGTGGCAATCTCTCACTTAAAATCAATCCCCTGTCAAGGACTGCTAGAGGGGTGATTAATAGGTTTTAAGTGTAGTGACCTTTAGATATAGTAAACCAATATCTAAAGTGGTGCATGCACCAACTTACACAGGCTGCAATGGCAGGCCTGTAGATCCATTTTGCATGGCCTCTCATAGGTGGCATAATACATGCTTCAGCCCATGGTAGGCCTGTGGGATACCTAGGCCCTGGATACCTGGGTACCATACTAGGGACTGACAAGGGTACCCAGGTATCCAATCTGGAGTGTACCTAAGTACATGGCATAACATTTTAGGGGAACAGTAGATAGACTGGGGTCCTGATTAGCAGGATCCCAGTCAGACTAATCCAAAAACACAAGGCGAAAAGTGGGGGGTAACCAAGCAGTCAGATCCCACCTTCCTACAGGAATGTACAGAGAAACAATGCCTTTACGAACATCCCAACACCCATTCCAGATGGAAACCGGAAGGGAGGACTGAATCAAAATAGTCACCAAAGGAGTGCCCCCAGAGACTAATCAAAGCTGATTCTTTCTCAAAAAATGTGATTGAGATGCTGTAAAAAGATACCCAGAAAAGTACACACTTTGCGCTTGGTGAGTTCAAGCCTAATTTATAATTTAAATCTATCTCTTTGAACAGAGTGTTGACGATCAGTTACCCAAGAGAACTTAGCATTCATGACGTCGGCCAGGAGGCACCACCATTATCTGGAGGCATCAGCTCACAAATTGAAAGAAAAAAACATTAATTTCAATTAACTCCACACACAACTACATGGAGGTACACATTTTATTAAAAACCGAGCACTAAAAACCTACTGGATTCTCAGGATCACGAACAGTTTGTAGGGCCTTCTCATTAATGGACGTTACAGATGCAGATTCAGTCATGACCACCATCTTTCCAATAAGCACTCAAGAAAAACACAAAATGCCATATCAGTGCTCGTTGTGCAGACATATCTTCAGGGGCAAATCCAAGTGGAAAGGGTGGGGAGGGTGGAGAATAGAACTTTGGAATGATGAAAACATTGCTGTTCCACAGAGTGATTGTCACCAGACAAAGCTCTACTCAACTTCGTGGTCCACTAGATATAAAATAAAATATTGAATAAGCAACGACAAAACTCGTCCAGTTACTAAATGTTCAGCAGTACCAACAAGAAAGAGAACCCAGCATTGGTAATGCATCGGTTTTGCCCATGTAATGAATAAAGCTCTGTTTTTATCAATTATCGTCCAGGAGAAGGAAAGCGCTTCCTGACAAATAGCACAGGAGTGGAGATGAAGTGGCGCAGCAGCCAGAGCTGCTGACTCGAGAGCTGGAGATCAGGATTCCATTCTCCGCAGCAGCAACATACTGTGATTCTTTGCATATCACTTAATGTTCCTGGTGATAAATTGTTATATAAATATGCTGCTAGAGTAAAAAGTAAAAAGAAGCAAAACCGTTTGAAAAATAGCTCCACCAGCAGTATTTCGGTGATGGCAAACAGATAAGAGAAGCAGATGAGGAACAAGCCTTGGTAAATGCAGGAAAATATGCTACAGCAATATAAATTAAGGAAAAGTAAGTAGCATGCACAGGAACCAGTGAGAAGCCAGGAAAGAGAAGAGGGGGGGATCAAAGTCCCTTTTAAGTTTATATTAAAAACAATAGATCTCTCAAGTATAGAGCAAGCGCTTTGCAGGCAAAACCCAAAAACTGAAGAGAAAGTGCAGCACAATAACAATACAACGAAAAAAGGATAACTCATGAGTGCAGTTCTGCCAAGTATCATGCAACTGACGTGACACTAACGCATTTCAGTGCGGTGTTCCGCATCACCGCACTGAAATGCATTGTCACACATTTCCACTGACTGTCCTCTGCTGACAGCGCCGGCGGAAACTGGCAACGTAATACCAGGTTGCTAGTGGGCGCGCTGGCACCTCTAACACCTGTGTGCCTACTGCTCAGCTCTCTGGAGACTTGCCAGCAGGAGAAACTTAAAAGACGCAATCGCGCTCCAACAGTGCTACAATGTTTCACTCTATCTGCCAGGCCGCCTGCATAATTGAAACAAAATTCCCGAGCAGGGCCCCTCTCAGTCATTCCGTTAACGGTGGCGCCAGCGCAGTGTGGGGGAATCAATGACCTCACGTCCTTGAAGGAAGTAAGGTTTGTCAGAAGCAGCAGCCAGGGACTCCACGTGGACTGCAGTTAACTTGTGAGATTACACGCTGTGCAGAGTGCACGGTATATGACCCGGCCGGCGTTGCTGGATCACCACCGCAGGACTGGGCACTGCAGCACCGACCTGCAGCACTGTCTCATCATCCTGGCCGCGCGGCATCAGAGACATCGGGCGCTGCGAGGAGACTGCTGCATGGTCGAGGATTCAACTGGTGTTGCTGTGTCTTCCGCGGTCCCATTCAACTGAGAGATTGTGCTCAGCTACCTGCGCATTACCCGGACCACGGCGGGATTGCACAGCATCGATCTGCAGACTTGACTCACACTCTCAGCATCTCACACTCTCAGCATCAAAGATCATGGCCCGGCCACGCGGCATGAGAGGCATCAGGCGCTGCCTGCCTGCAGGTAGACTGTATGCAGTGCGGCCATGACCCCGTGCGGCGCAGTCACAGCTGCATCCGCCGGACCCGGCGCTCAGAGAGACAGTGCCTGCCAGACTGGACGGAGACTACAGATATCTACAGTAAGTACTAATTTCTAGTTAGGCAGCTTGCCACTGACTTTTGTAGTGTTGTTAACTTGTGACAGTCACACAGCACGCACACGCACTGCAAGATCATCTGATGCTTCATTATTTTAATTTACAGTAAAATCTGCAGGCAGGGCTGCTCTTACTCATCATCCTTCTGAGGTTTCTGCAAGATCTCCTTTCATTTCAGACAGTAATCTGCAGGCAGGGCTCCTCTGTCTTGTCATCCGGCTTCTCTGAAGTTTTCATTGGCCACCGTCTCACTTAGAAGCGATGGCAATGACCCACTAGTCTGTTATGTAAACTAATTTACTTAAGCTGTTATGGACAAAATTATAATTCAATGAGACCGTGTCAGTGACTGAGTCTGTAGCTAAATCACTATCAGATAAATCTAACTAATTGAATGTTTGCTTGAGTTGAGAGTTCGTCGTTACGTGATCATAACAATATTTTACATTGTACTTAAATTTATAAAATGGCACAAGTAATCATGTATATAAAATTATAGGGTTTACGATCAGCTCTTCAGTGATTTACGGGTGGTGGTGCATGTTTTGCCAGGCCAGGGCTCTCTGCTCTCTCTTATCCTGTGGGGACGGGGGTCGTCTCGACTCGCGCGTCATTATTAGAGGCACCTCAGTCCTCTCATCATGCTCTCTGCAGATTTTGCAGGCAGAAGCAAGCCGGCAGGGCCCAGCTTCTGGCCGGCAAACGTGTGTACTGGTCCGTGTTGTTTTTCCGCCGGCCCACCTAGCAACACACTGACTGACACCTGTTTTGACTTTATTCAGGCTCCTCTGCTCACACATCCTCGGACATGGACAGTCTCAGACACCACATGAGAGAGGGGTTTCTAAGCAATAGCCCGCTGCATGATCATTTAAAGGGGGGAGGAGAGGCCCTACATGCCCCCACCAGCACAACGCAGATGGCCAGCCAGGCAGGTTTATTTATTTATTTATTTATTTTATTTTATTTTGAAAGTTTTATATAGCGCGGACAAGATCTTCGCAGATATCAGCGCTTTACATAGAGGGGTACATAATGGAGCGTAGTCATACAGATAAATCAATAGATCAAACAGTACAAATAGGTGGCTGCAAAGCCAATCATGTGAGCAATAAGACAACTCATACAAATAAGCGAAGGGGTCAAACATGTAGTACAAATCAGTGCAGAGTATAAACAGAGTTCGAGATAATAGTTCAAGTGTATTTAGCCATGAGGATAGCTTTTACTTCTTTTTTAAAGAGTGTAGTGGAAGAGATAAGCCTGGTTTCGGGAGGGAGTGAGTTCCAGATCCTAGGTGCCATTCCTGAGAAGGAGCGCTTATATGTTTTTCCTTCCGGAATCTTCGAGGTTTCAGCAGAAGATTGTTTGTGCCTCTAGTGTTTCTAGCTCCGCCAGAGATTGTCAGTTTCTGAGCGAGGTAGCCGGGTGAGTTTAGGTGTACCGCCTTGTGTGTCATGCAGGCGATTTTCAGATGTATTCTGGCTTCAAAAGGCAGCCAATTCAGGGATTTCAAGTCAGGGGTGATATGGGAGTGCTTTTTTGAACCAGTGATGAGTCTCGCTGCAGTGTTTAGCGAAGCTCTTAGTGGTGCGGTTGTAGTTAGGGGGAGTCCGCAGAGGGCGGTGCTGCCGTATTCAATTCGAGGGATGACTAGTGCTTGTACTGCGGTTTGGAAGTCTTTGGCTGGGAGGAAGGGTTTAAGTTTCCTCAGAGTATTGATCTGGAAGTTCGCACCCTTTGTTGCCTTGCTGATATGTTGCTTCATGTTGAGATTGGTGTCGAGTGTTATGCCTAAAGATTTTGCGGAGTCCACGATGGTGGGTTGGACATTGAGTGCGGTTAGGTGTTTAAGCCAAATTTGAGTGGTGGAGATCTTCGCTGGGGGTGAGATCAGAAGGAACTCTGTTTTCAGGACATTGAGTTTGAGGTGATTATCGGCAAGCCAGGATTGGGTGCATCTGATCGTTGAGTTCAGGAGCAAGATGTCATTGGGGGATTGTAATTTGAGATAAAGTTGGGTGTCATCAGCGTACATGTGAAAGTGTGCATTGGATGCTTGTAGCAAGGTGGTGAGAGGTTCAATGACTAGGTTGAACAGAGTTGGGGATAGAGAGGATCCTTGAGGGACGCCTAGCGTTACAGGTATTGGCGAGGACATCAGGTTGTTGCTCTTGAATTTCTGCGACCTGTTGTGAAGAAAGGAAGTGAACCACTTGAGAACAGTTCCAGATAAACCCATTCTTGTGTTTAGTAGTTCTAGTAAATTCTCATGTTTAACGGTGTCGAATGCTGATGAGAGATCAAGAAGGATGAGGAGGCAGGTGTCGTTTTGGTCTAGCATTTGAAGTGCGTCGTCAATTATGTGAGTCATAGCGGTTTCTGTTCTGTGTCCTGCTCGGAAGCCTGACTGGTGAGGGTTGAGGAGATCAAATTGTTCAATGTGTTTAGTCAATTGTAGTTGTGCGCATTTTTCCAGCAGTTTTTGCGAGAGTGGGAATATTGGTAATGGGACGGCAATTGTTGAGATCAGAGGGGTCGGCTGTAGGTTTCTTTAATAGAGGTGTGACTTGACCAACTTTGAGGGAGTCAGGTATGCTTCCTTGTTGGAGAGAACTGTTGATAATTTTAGTCCAGAGAGGGAGAAGCAAAGGGGTAAAGTCTTTTACTGCGGTAGCAGGAAGGGGGTCCGTGAGGTGATTGGATGGTTTCAGGGTGCTGAGCAGTTTGCCAATTTCTTCTTCCGAGTATGTGCCAAAGGTTGACCATGTAGCATTGTTTTTTGGTTCAGTGGGTGCTGGGCACTGGGGTTTGGAGTAGAGGCTTGCGTCCGTGAGGAGATCGCTTTTTATGTTGTCGGTTTTTTGGATAAAGAAAGCAGCGAAGTCTTCACAGGAGGGTGCTTCACCCGCAGTGTTGAGTGGTTGGGGTTGATCCTTGGATTGTGATCTGATTAGCTCAAACAGTTTTCTCGGGCGGTTTTTTGCTTGGTCGAGCTGGAGACTGAAGAAGTCTGATTTTGAGCGTTTTATTTTCCTGAAGTAGGCGTTTCTCTTTTTCTTCAGATCTTTTAGGTGCATTGCAGAGGGAGCTGATCTCCAGATACGCTCTGCCATGCGCATGTCTCGTCTATCCTCATTGAGACTCCCGTCGTACCATGGATTGGAGATTTTAGTAGAGACTCTTTTTAGCTGCATAGGTGCAGCCTCATTAATTATCGAGGTCATAGCGTTGAGATAGTGGTCAGTCAGAGTTTGAACGTCCGTATCGCCTGTCGGTGGGAGTAGGAGATTGCAGCTGTTAGGGGGCAAAGAGCCTGGGTTGAGCTTTTTCATGTCTCTTTTCCAGACTTTGGGCTTATAGAATTGAGCCGAGTTAACTTTAACTTTTTCATTGATGAAGAATGTGACAATATGATGATCTGACCAGTCACAGGGTTGGATGGACTCGAGTTGGATAGAGTCCTCTTTGGAGATGATCAGGTCGAGGATAGAACCTTTCTCGTGGGTAGGGCTGTTGCATATTTGGGTGAGGTTAAGGGCATCGAGGAAATTTTTAAGACTATTTACCACCGCGTCATTGCGATCGTTCCAGTGGAGGTTGAAGTCACCAAGATATATTTGGGTGAGCTGCCGTCCGAAGTTGGATGAGATCATATCCATGATTTGTTGGGAAAAGGTGAGGTTGTCCCTGGGTGGGTGGTAAATGCTGTGAAGAGAGCATATCGGTTTGCCCTCACTAATAATGTCGAGGCAGATGTATTCCCAGGATGTTGGGGATGGTAGGGAGGTGGAATTGACTTTCATAACAGAGAGAGGTTGTTCCTGTAGATGCATGCGATTCCACCACCAATTTTGCCTGATCTGTCGAGCCTGATAATGTGGTAGTTGGGAGGAACCAGAATGTCCATTATAGGTGTCGAAAATTCAGTTAACCATGTTTCAGTCAGGATGATTAGGTCAAGGTCCCGTGATAAGAGGAGATCAGCAATGGCGGCGGAATGTTTCGAGGCCGATCTGCAGTTGAGGAGAGTGCATTTGAGACTGGGTGTGTTGAGGGTGGTAGTTGGTTCTAGAGAGAGAGGGACTTTTCTAAGGTTATTTGGGATGGAGGATCTGCTGTTTTGTGTGGAGGGTCTGAGGGGATTTGAGTGTAACGTGAGAATTGTGATGTGTGGGGTGGTTGTGTGATTTTGGGGGCTGGGTCATAGGAGCGGAGAAGGGTGAGTGTGTCGAGGTCAGAAGTAGGGTTGTGGGTGCGACGAGGGCGGTTGTTGCGATTGCGAGCTGGGATTGAGGTCCGGTTGGGGGAGAGTTGAGTGAGAGAGTTAATCGGAAGGGCGGAGGACAAGTTGGGCGTGGAGGGGTAGTTGTGTGAGGGGTTGCAAGGGGGACGGGGGCAGTTGCTGCAGCTATGAGCAGGGATTGACGCCCGGTGTAGGGCGTGTTGAGTGTGGGAGTCAGCCGGAGGGGTAGAGGACGATTTGGGAGGGGAGGTGGAGGTGGGTGAGGGGTGTATGGGGTGTGTGGAGAGTAGTTCTTTGATGATGTGTATGTCTTCTTTGATCTGGAAGAGAGTGGCCATGATGTTGTCCATGTTTGGGTAGGTGGTGGAGGTGGGGGGAGCAGCCAGAGGTGAATGACTGCCCCGGAAATTCGCGTGCCGGTGGGAGAGTGGGCTGGTGATCGAGCAGGGCTGCGTTGTGTTAGTGTAAGGGATGGTGTTAGGGGGGAGAGAGGTTTTGGGCGGGAAGGGTGTGGATGAGGTAGGGAGGATATTGGTGGTATGAGTGAGGGCATTGATGGTAGGCGGGGGGTCAAGGTGTAGGCTGGGAGACTGATAGTAGTGGTGGGGGTGCAGGAAGGGTAATGGGGGCTGAGAGTAGGAGGGGAAATGGGATTGGAGGTGGTCCTGTTGTGGGGAGGGGGAGTTAAATTGAGAGAGGAGGTGTGTTCTGCGTAGTTGGTTAGAGGGTAATGGGGACTGAGAATGGGGAGGATAACAGGGAGGATTTGTCGATAAGCGCGTAGTTCTGGTGCTGGACTAGATTAGGTGTCTTGTGGGTGGGAGCTGTGCTGTCAGGGGTGAGCGGAGTGTTAATGCCAGCTGTAGGTGTGAGAGGAGTGTTGATGGTATGTGTGGAGGTCCGAGGGTTGGTAGAAGGGGTGGGGGTGTGAGTGGTGTAGGAGGGGGAGCGGTCTGTGTCTGTGTTTGAGGCGTGTGTGGCAGTTGCCTGGTGCAGAACTGGAATAGAGGGGTTGTGGGTGGGAGATGGGAGGTCAGGGGTGGTAAGTGTGTCCCTGATTGAGGAGTATGTCGTAGTTAGCTGGCGCTGAACTGGGATAGAGGGGTTGTGGGTGGGAGATGGGAGGTCAGGGGTGGTAGGTGTGTCCCTGATTGAGGAGTGTGTAGTAGTTAACTGGCGCTGATTTAGGTTGGAGGGGTTGTGGGTGGTGGGAGCTGTGAGGTCATGGTTGGTGGGACTGGAGGAGAGTTGAGTGTTGGTCCGCGAATTGGAGAGGTGCTCTTTGAAAGTGGGGAACAAGTTGTCTAGTAGTTCCAGGTTCCTGTCTGTGGATTGAGCTAGGACAGTCCCGTTATTGTAAATAGTGATGGTGGCTCTGCCTGGAAAGAGTTGGGATGGCGTGATGGAGAGAGTTAGGCTGTGAGCGGATTTCCTGGTGGTGGAGACGGTGAGTAAGGCGAGGAACGCTTTTCTCCATTGAGTTCTGCGTGTGGTGTGGAAGATGATATCAGTGTTCAGGGATCCATTGACCGGTGAGAAGTAGGTGTCAGCAAAGGGGGTTTCAGGGTGTGACCTCAGGAAGTTGTGTTTAAAGCGTTTAGCGGCTTTTTTGGTGAGTGTCGGTGGGTAGTTGATTTTATATGTGTGATTGCCGATAAGATCCATGTTGGGATGGTAGTTTAGGTGGGTGTCGGAGAATGCACTATAGTGGTACACATGTGCAGGGAAACAAATACATACAATAAGTTACATAATACAAAAGTGGTACTAGTGATCAACCAGCATACCCCAGTATAAGAGTGTGTAGAGAAACAAATACATATAATAAGTTACAAAGTACAAAAGTGGCACTAGTGATCAACCAGCATAACAAAAGTATAAGAGTGTGCAGTATAGCAGATGCATACAGTAAATTACAAAGTACAAAAGTGAAAAGTAGAAAAGTAGGAGTGGGTGCAGGTTGAGGAAATGTGCAGGATAGTGCAGAATACCGGTGAAAGTATAATACTGATAAAGTATAAGAGCAGGATACAAATGCAAACACCAATTTACATAATTCAAGAATCAACATTGACATTAGTTAGCAACCAAAATATATGAGGTAGCAATCTGTGCATTACAAATGTTTAAAATACAGGTACAAGTGACACTAGTGAGCAACAAGAGATATATGAGGTAGCAGTTGGTGCATTACAGGAGAGAAGAGTGAGAATGGATGCAGTTTGCAGAACTGTGCAGAATAATGCAGAATAAAGAAGAAGTATATAATATATGAGGTAGCAGTCGGTGCATCACAGGAGAGAGAAGTGGGAATAGGTGCAGGTTGCGGAAATGTGCAGAATAGTGCAGAGTACCAGTTTAAGTAAATTACTAATAGAATATAGGAACAGAATACAGATGCAAACAATAACGTACGTAAATCAAAAATCCAGATCAAAAGTGACATTAGTTATCAACCAAAGTATATGAGGTAGCAATCTGTGCATTACAAATGTTCAAAATACAGGTATAAGTATAATACTGCAATAATAGGCAGACATTCTTTCATATATGAAGTAGCAATCTGTGCATTACAAAAGTTCAAAATACAGGTAGAAGTATAATACTGCAATAATAGGCAGACATTCTTACCCAAGAAGGTGTAGATACCTAACTGAGCAAAGTATCCGGTAGTTGAGATTAGTCTAAAATGTTAAGTTCTTAGTGTAAGTTCAGATAATGAAGCCCGCCCAAGAGAGAGACTAGTCAGAAATGGCCGCCAAATAGGTGAGATAGAGATAGTAGTCCTCTGTTTGTTGCTGTTGCTTAGATAGCAGGGAAGAGCAGTTTCCCTTCCCATTCATGCAAGCAGGGGAGATAGAGTTATTAGTCCTCTGTCTGCTGCTATTACTTTGAGCATAGGGGAGGAAATTTCACTTTCTATTTGAGCCAGCCATGCTCAAAGCTAGCTGGGAGGAATGCTTATCTCTGTGTGGGGGAGTAAGCTGAGGAGCCTCGTGGACAGAGGTACCGGAGGGGATTTATTGATACAGTTTTATGGCTCCAGACATTTTGAACAAAGGAGGTAGTTTAAATAGTGAGCCGGCGGGAGGGAAAAATAAAAACCTTAAGTCTCTGTGTGCCTGTTGAGTCTGTCAGCAGATTTTTGCAGAGTTTTTGTTCAAAAGTGTCTCAGTCCCTTCTGATTTGCAATGTTTTAGATCCAAGAGTGTCTCAGTCCCTTCCGCTCTGCAGAAATAAGTGGAATGTATGTACGTGATCACACATGCTTGGTTCAGGGCTCCAAGCCTGTATTACCCTGAGTAGTGGCGCTAGACTCGTTGCTGTGGAGCGGGCGGGCGGTGCCGGCTTAGCAGGCTCCCGGAGCTTCAGCCGCCTCTGCCGGGGGTGCCCTCCTATGCTCCTGTGCTGCCGTGTGTCCTCTCTGGCCCCCGATGCCTCTGAGTCTCCTTTGCTGCTGAGGGCTTGGCCCGGTACACCGGTGCACCAGCCCGCATCTCTGCCGTGAAGCGGGCGGGGTGCCTCTTTTAGCCCGGGTTCTCTCAGCTTGCTTCAGCCAGCCCGCGTCTCTGCCGTGGAGCGGGCGGGGGGGGGGGGGGCCTCTTTTGGCCCGGGTTCTCTCAGCTTGCTTCAGCCAGCCCGCGTCTCTGCCGTGGAGCGGGCGGGGGGGGGGGCCTCTTTTAGCCCGGGTTCTCTCAGCTTGCTTCAGCCAGCCCGCGTCTCTGCCGTGGAGCGAGCGGGGGGAGCCTCTTTTAGCCCGGGTTCTCTCAGCTTGCTTCAGCCCGGGTTCCCCCTCTCAGCTTGCTTCAGCCTCAGCCGCCCCTGCGACACGACGGGGGTGCCCTCTGCAGCCGCCTTGAATCCAATGCTGGGCTGGTGGCAGGGGGGGGGCCTCTCTCAGCCCTCCGATGACTTCAAGCGGGCGAGCGGTGACGGCTCAGCAGGCTCCCGGAGCTTTAGCCGCCTCTGCGACGCGACGGGAGTGCCCTCTAAAGCCGCCGTGAATCCAATGCTGGGCTGGTGGCAGGATGATCCGCAGTGTCGGCTCAGCCCTCCGGGGACTTTGCGATGCGGTGCGGGCGGTGCCTGCTCAGCAGGCTCCTGGAGCTTCAGCCGCCCTTGCGACGCGACGGGGGTGCCTTCTTATCCCGCCGTGAATCCAATGCTGGGCTGGTGACAGGATGATCCGCAGTGTCGGCTCAGCAGGCTCCCGGAGTATCAGCGATGGGGGTATCTGAGGCGAGAGTCCGATCGCGGGGCTTTTCAGGCTCCAACCTCCGTTCAACCGGTCAGCGGGCAATCCAGTTACTTGTGTGACTTTTCCGTCACTATCTGGTGGAGGCTGGTAGGTACTAACAGGGATAATGCCCGAAAAGGGATCCCAAGCACTGGGAGCTCTTCACAGGAGCTCCTACCAGGCATTCTTCCCTGCAATCAATACTTTCGGTTCAGCCTGTCCGGCTTTTCTCACATCCAGTTTAAGCTGGTGGGTTGACTCCCACCACATCAGAGAGAGAGGCCCTTGAGTGATGGTGCATGACCATGCTCCAACTGCAGCATCTTTAGGAAGCCTTACCCATTCCTTTACAGTACAATCATGTTACAGGAGGGATCACTAGGGTTAGTGCCCTTCCATTTCTGGTGCTCTGCAGCAGTTTCAAGAACTTCTTGGAGTTTCTTGTTGCTCAAATGGCTGTAATTTCTGATATTTAGAAGTTTCCCTCATCTTCATTAGATGATTTTAGCTCGCGAGAAAGTGTCACTCATAGTTGTTGAAATGTCACTCATAATTTCACAGAAATGATGAAAATGTCACACATGGCAATCTCAAACCTTGGCAGCTATGTGAGTGCCTACTACAGAGAGCCTTGCTGTACAGTGGAGTTTCTGAGAATCCAAATCAAAGGGAATCCAGGTCTCTATTTCATATACCTTTTACATAAGGTCAATGGTAAGAAAGCTTTTGTCGACTCATCCAGGTGCCAGCAATACTTCTAGCTAACACGTCCATTCCTGGTTCCAGTCCCCTGTCCACAGTGGAGGAACTGGTGGGAGCATGCATAAGAACAGTTCTAGTTAGCCAATGCCCTGCAGTCTTTGAAAGAATCACAATCTAGAACAGAAGTGATTGTGAAATATATGCAAACTGGTTTAAGTGAGCATCTAGACTTCTACAGGTGGTTGTGCTGTGCGCCATTGTGAGAACACGCAGACTTTAGCAACAGAAAAACAATCCTGGCAAGAACAGGGAACAATATATGCCCCGAGGTGTAAGTAGTCTACCTCGTAAAATTAAAAACACGTTTCCTATTTTTCCTTAAAAAGTAGCAATCACAATTACCTCCTCATCAAACATTGAAGTAGTAAACGTTGGAATCTGAGCTGAAATACAAATCACCTAGTCCTCCTTGAAACTGAAAAGGAGTAAACACAGTCGTAATATCGAGAAAACATCTACTAATTGCCAATAATTAGTAAAGCAACTAATCCTGGTTTATTACAAGAAAAGTAACCCCCTACATAAATTATGCACACTTTTTGCAACAAATTGATACCTTCAAACGTCCCGCTCTCTAGGAAACCTGCATGCCTACTAGTAGAGACTGCTACACAGAGCAGGGGATGACAAGACAATATCTGCCATCAGGACAGTCAGACATGTGGTGGCTTGATCTTTCGGAATGGGGATGCTGCATTTCTACATTTTACCTCCCATTTCTCCTTAGTAGTAATCGGTTCTAAATCTAACCTACAACTTTGCTACCATGAGGAAGGTTTCCAATGCCAATGTTTTCATGCCTTCTCTTTTGACTATTATTCTGTTGGATTCTCACAGTAATTTGACTTTCTCAACAAGTACATTTTAGGTTATATTTTCTCGTTTTTACCTAGCCCCTTTGTTTTTTGTTATATCGATACTCTATAAAATATGTTTAGGGCATGATGTGATGCCAAAGAGGCACGGAGGTTTAGAAATTTGTCATCATTTCACTGGAACTTTTTATTTTAATTCCTAAGAAGGGTGGAGGAGAATATTTTTAGCAAAGAACAAAAGTTCTAGGCAAATAGAATGCATACTTGTTAAAGGTGTGAAAGTAATTTATGAAATATGGACACAGTCAAATCTATCCCTCTTTCTATTGCTATCTATTGTCCATGACATGCATTCATAACCCGTGTGATCTAATAGTTCACCTCTGCAGATCTTTAAGTAGATGTCAATCATCTCTCTTTGAATTTTTAGTTACAAAAATCGAGAACTCTGAGGACTCCAGTAGCAGTTTAATCAAGTACCCGTGTAATAGTTTTGGGAAACTTCCACCGGAAGTTAAACTGAACAGGAGGGCTGCATTTGGATGCACTACCTTGGTGCTGACAGACTTCAGCGGGACGCCTCAGAAGCCGTCTCAGTCTCCTACTCCAAATGACTCTCAAAGAAGAAGCCCCTACAGTAATGTGCAGAACACCCAGAGCTTTTTGGCAAACAGTGGACAAACAAACTCATTGAGCATGGTGAACACTTCAGCTCCTACTTCTAAATGGAATGACTTCAGCCCACCGTTTAAGAAGATAAAAACTGATCATGTGTCTCCGGGTCATATAAGCACTGGCACCAGCACGCCACCAAACGGGTATGCTTTTTGAAATATTAAACTTAACTGCTGAATACATTATCACTCTATCTTATTTAGTAATATGAAAATCCATATCTGATGTGTAGGGCTTCTTTTGCTGTGTTAGCAATATGGGTACTTTTTCTTTAATGGTACATTACTGTTTAGACTGAGTGTCCTGAGGGTGTAGCATTATTTTTCTAGGTGATGCTAGCTAGCAAGGGAAACTCATCTCCGACAGTTTACAGAAATAAATGCTGAATACTAGTGGGATGATGGGCTTCGTGGCGTGGGACATGAGATCTCATTCACTTAACCCTGAGCCTGCATATCCACAACTTTTTTTTTTTATTGACTTTTTTTGCATAGTTACCTTGTTATTTCTCTATTGTATCACTTGCTTTATCAAAAGGGAATTCTAAAGTTTTCTATGTTGCACAGTTAAAAAGTGTTTCAGGTTTACCTTCTCTTCATTTAGTGTCTATGAAAAATTAATTACATTCTCTGTGCTCGGCGTCCTGCCTTAATGTGTAAGGAACTACATGGAATAAAAATGCTGTTTCAAAATGAACTTGTAAAATGCCATGTTTCTGAAAGAGACTTCTAACCATAGGTTTCTCACGTTTCACTATCTATCCCCCCAGGCGCCAGACTAGATTCATAACATTTTGTAGCAGTCTCAAGCCGTGCCATGAGGTGGCGTTGTGTGTCTCATCACTGTTTCCATTCCACCCCAAAGTGATGTAGCAGAGCTTCATACATGCAGCATCCCTGCACACTTAAAGTTTCTTTCTTTCTGATGTGGATCCAGAGCTCCACTTTTTACCTTTTCTGATTACTCCAAAACGTTTCCTCTATGAGCTATGGAATGATGTGTCCACCAAAAACACGATGGAAGCTGTGCCACAACTGCAGGAAGCAGATGTCAATCACAGATCTACAGGAGGTGTGCCTTTGGTGTCTCCGCTCAGGACACTTCTAAGAGTTGTGTGATAAATGCACCCTAATACACCCAAAGACGATCCAAGATGGGGAAATGAGGTTGTACATCACTGAACACAGGAAGAAGTTGCAGCTATCACTTAGCTCTTGCTCTAAGTTATGGGGATGTTCTTGTGACCCCAAACTCCTATTGTAAGTCTATGTCCAAATGCAAGCATAAAAAAGCAGAGCAGGACTCCACTCCATCCCATGATTTGTCTTTAAAGACAAAGAGCAAGAGCGTAAAGTTGTCAGTCACTCTCTTTTGAGGTATCCAGTCATGGAGCCAATTCCTCAGATTGTCCTGATGCTCCTCTGCCGACCATGCAACATATAGAGGCTTTCAAGGAGTCCAATCTGCTAATTTTCACTACACTTCTGTCTCCCATTGTCACGCCTCCAGGCCTTGTGGAACAACAGGGGCCACTAGTAAGTCTAGTACCTGGGAGTCCTCTCTGGACCCATAAGATGGTCTGTTCCTGCTCTGGTACTGATTTCCTGGTTCTGGGATCCGTGCCGTTTCCCACCAGTGATCGTGTATGATCCGGTGGCAACACCAATATCAACTGAAGCTCGGCCAATTTTCTGTTATGAGATTACAAAAGTGCAAAGTGTTTTCCGATAGAGACTTCTAACTCCGGATACTTCACCTTAGAATGTTCCCAAGGCGTCAGTCTGGGTCTGGAAAATCTTGAGCACTATGAATTCTAGTAGGTGGCGTTGGCAGCTCTGTGTCACCGTAGTCTATGTCATAAGTGGCGCGTGTGATGCCTATATAGGCCACCCTGGCACACTGACATCAGTTTCTTTCTTTCCATGCCAACAGAATGGATCCAGAGAGCTACCTCAGTCATCTTATAACCGCCATTTCGACCGTTCTGTCGACTTTTTTTGTTGTTGTTGAGCTGTTGCTCCAAATGTGTTAAGGGTATTGTCCATCAACAAACGTATGAGCTTTAAAAGCCTTGTGGGGAATGTTGCAGACAGATGTCTGTTACTGATGCCCACTTGGTATGTCTTTGTTGCTTATGTGTCAAACCACGACTGTGCCGACGGTGGGTTGATGTACCTGAAGGAGATCAGGGAGCTAGCTTTGAGGCTCTACTGCCACAGCACAAGAAGGCACCGTTGTGTTCCCACCCTGACCCTGAGCAAGATTTAGGGTCCTGTCACTGTGTCGGACTCTCGATCGGTCATCTTCAAAGTCTAAGTTGTCGAAGTTGAGGCAGTCAAAGAGGCACAATAAAGAAGTCAAAATACTGACTCCCTTTGCTGTGCTTTCTTGACCCATGGAGTCTGAGAGGTGCACTAGCTGGGATGCCAGCAGGGTCCTCCATACTAACTCTAGCATGGAGGCTGGGTCCTTCGTTGAATCGTGCCCTCCAGGCGCTACACCCAATTACTCCGAGCCCATTGTCCTGTCTGACTGTGAGACCGCGCCACCTGAGTGTGGTTCAGCCTCCACTTCAGCGCCGCTGGGACCGTGTCCTCCATCTCTTTTGGACACACTACCGCTGTTGTTTGACAGGCCCAGCGTGGAATTGATTTTGGGGGTGGAATTGACGATTCTTATCAGTTAACTCTTCAGATGAACTGACCTGCTCCTACCAGGACAATTGGTATGAGGAGTTGAGATTCTGACCTTGTCTTACCCCTTCTATGGAAGAGGGCGCTTCCTTCACCAATGTGGTGAGGAGGGCAGCAGGTAGGCCTCTATCTGCAGCACCCTTCTGTCCTGATCAAGGGTGACATTTTGACAGAGATGGTTCAACCGGGGCTATCCCCTGCGGAACCCCTGCTTCGCTTTAACAAAGCCCTCGCGGACATTGTCCCTGGGGGCTTGGGCCGAGTCCTGCACAAGGTTTCCAATACACCAGATGATTGCCGGTCACCATCGCCCTGCCCATGGGTACCCAGTTTTCCACACCCATGAGCCTGGTACTGCAGGCCTCGACTGCCTAATTAATCCCAGCACGTTCCCTACCACTCCTCTGTATAGTGAATACAAGGGGCTGGACAAGAGTCTTCCCAGGTGGCCGATGCAGAGAAGACGCTCATCAGCTTTCTGGTCATGCTGAGGCACACTGTTGGTTCCTGGATCCGGTGAGGAATAGCCCGCTTAGTGGGGTCTGAGTTTGGGGCATTGTTGGTGCTCCCAGGGCACGGTGGGTGCCAGTGCATGTTTCTCTGCCACAGCTGCACCGAAAGAGTGGGAGCAGCTGCACCCAAGGGGCAGTTGTGCTTAGAAGTCCCATAGTGGAGCTTCCAAGGTACGGTGGTGCCAAGGCTAAAGTTTCTACAGCTAGTACATCAATAGGGCAACCCACTATTCCCCAAGGAACTGGGTATAGTCAATAACAAAACATAATTGATCCTTGAGGAATCATTTAACTTTGATTCATATTTTAAAGTTGTCACAGCATCTAGGACTGTGCACCAGCTAAATGGCAAGGTTAGAATGGCTCTTTCTTTGATACCACACAAAGCACAAAATAAGAAATATTTGCGTTTTTGTTTCCATGCACAACAAAACAGTGCACTAGAACGGGCCAAGAAGTCAAAGCATTCTTCATTAACTCTGAAAATTGTGAAGATGCTTTCAGCAAGTCTAACAAGCGCCAATGATCTCTTACAGGAGAGCACTTCAGCTTAGGTATTGATTTTGACAGGTCATCATACAACTTTTTCAGATACATAGCTAAATCACTGCAAATAAAAACACTATCACTCCAATCTTTGATTAACTTGGTAAGAATATTTTGCAGCCGCATTCCAAGTGACACTACGTTTCATGTTTTCAAAAAGTCTGGTGTCATGCTTTCACCGCTATCCTAGATGCTTGGTGACAGCACTCTTCACATATATATCCATCTGATAAACTACTAGCCACAGATTCCTTCATGTAGAATTATCCCTAGGTGTGAGACTGCATCCGGAAACTTTTTCTGCAATAGGAACCCTGTATTTGGGGCCCCCCTTTTTTTCCCCATTTCTCTTTTTTGGGACAGTGTGCGAATGCCTTTGGGCTTCAAAACTTGTTCTTTTTGTGGGCGTCCTATGTTGGCAACCGACCCTCACCTCATTTTGTATGTCGTGTTAGGGGGAGGACAAACACTGCGCCACTGATTGTCCGGAGTGTCGACTGTTGAAGCCGAAGTCGCGGCGGGAGCGCCGGATGAAACTTCTCTCGGCGCGTCTCTCCAGGTTGGCGTCCTCCCCTCGGTCTACTTCGGCAGACGGCTTCAGATATGGCCATGGTCTTTGTCCTCGCCCTTCTTTGATGTCGCGTGAGCGTCGCTCCCCGATGGGTATGTGTCGCAGTTTGTCCCCAGGGGCTGGTTTTCAGCCGGCCGGGGGCGTGGACTCTCCTCGGGTGATGCGGCCCGTGTGCCCTCCTATCCACCGTTTCCTGGTGTTGGGGCGTCGAGAGTCCAAATGGAGACATACGCGGTGGCTCTGAGGCCTCGCTGGCGTCTCCTTCTCCTCCTGGGGCGTTGGCAGATTCCCCACCTTGCGTTGGGCCCTCTGCGGCACCGCCGTGGCTCCGGCCCTGGCGCTAACTTGTTCGGATCCAGACTTGGAGGATGTGGTGATGTTGGGGTGCGGCTCCTCTGTGGCACCTCCTTCACGCCACGGTGTCTCTGCCTCGCCGCACACTCCTGTGGGAGTCCCTGTGGTGTCGCGGGAGGTCGCTGGGACTCGGGTCGCATCCCCGAGCCCCTCTCGGTTCTTTGACAAGGTGGTCCTGTCTAAGGCTGAAGTGACGCCGCTACGGCGCCGGCAGCAGCTGGCCCGTGCGGAGCCACAGGGGTCGTCGGCCCCCCTCATCCCGCTCCAGGTCGAGGCCGGATGAGGACCGATCATCCCTCTCCGGGCCCCTCTCGTTCCTTCCTGCAGGCGGCGGCCATCGGAGGGCTAGTCGGTGACTGAATCGCCTCTGGCACCACCACGTGGGTTGCTGAATGATCTCCGCCAAATTCTGGCCCGCGGCTGGCGGAAGACTTCAAGTCATTCCCCAGGACTGTCTCGTTCCCGAACGCAGATATCTACCTTGGAGGGGGTCGGGTCGGCGTCGTCCCGGGGCCGGCCCGACTCCAGCTCCACTCCGGTCTCCGGTGCGGGATGACTTGGTGGACTCTTGTCCAGCAACGCGGGATGGCTCCGGCGTCCTGCCTCAGGCGGCGGACTCTACGGATCGCGCAGGGGTCGTACCGCGGATTTGTCTTCGGACGCTCCATCTTCCCCGGAGGCAGGCTGTATTTTGGTGTCGTCCTCTCCGGAGACTGGCCGACTTGTGGTGTCTTTTTCATCGGCGTCGAAGGGTGACTCTCAGCCCTTCCTGAGGCAGAGGTGTTCGACGGAAGAGCAGCAGGTCCCTCATTCTTCGGCTCCCTCTGGCTTCCAGATCTGGCCCCTGCCTGTCCTGCTTGGCCTTGGGGACGGCCGCCTTAGTTTGCAGCCGTCGCCCGCGGAGGAGCTGCTTTCTCCACCACTGGGCCCTAAGGAGGCAGGTGTGGCCTTCCCTCACGTGGTGTCCACGGCTGTGGGCATCCTGCGCAAGGGTGACCCGGTGGCTCACGTTCCGGTGAACCACCTCTTGGAGGTCCTCCACCGGGGCTCTGGTGGGAGGGAAATCTTACTCCCCTTTGAAGGTTCCCTCCTTTCTTCCTTGACCGGGGCTTGGAGGCGGCCTGCCTCAGGAGACCCAGTGCCTCAGCATCTTCTGCACCAGCACCTCCCGGCACCACGTGACCCAGAGTGTCTGTCCCTTCACCCCTCGGCTGCCAGTCCCCTTTTGCGGACCGCTTTTCCCTCCCTGCTGCCACTGTTGACTCCTCCGTCCCCGGAGGCCGGCTGGCTGGACTGTTGGGGGTGCAACATTTTTGCCTCGACTAGTGCTACCCTTCGGGCACTTAACACCTTGTGTGTTCTAGCTAGGGGCTCCTCCTGTCTGTGGGACTCTACTGAGACTCTGGGATCTGCGGCGTCCCAGGAGCCTGGTCAGGTGGACTTGCGGCATCATGCCGCGGATGGCCGGGAGCTTGTGGTGTTTATTCTCCGCTCTGCTCTGGACATTTCAGAGGTGCTGGGCCATGGCTTCCTCGGTCGCTCTCCGTCGCCATGCTTGGCTTCGGGACGGAGTATTCCCTGAGAATATTCGGTAGCGACTCATTGACCTGCCGTTTGACGGAGATCAAAGACATGTTAATTTTCTAGTAACTTTGAAATGGTGTGATATTTAAATCAACAAACTCTGATAAGGGGATGGGCAAAGATAAATGGGCCATTTGCATTGTGATTTTGCCGGACTCTATTTGGTGCTTATAGGTGGGAAGGCTTTGTTCAGTGGGTTTTGGTGCAGGCATGCCTTGTACGCAGGCTGCCAACCCCTACTGCTCATAGCCATGTAGTATGTCCAAGGCTGTAAACAAGTTAAGCACGGTGCAGGAATCTCAGGTTTCAGGCAGATCCATTAAGGAGCAAAGATCCCTACAGTCAAAATGGAAATTACTACTTTTTACCACACCATTAAGTGGTCCCCTCCTCCTCCTCTCATAAATGATTTGGAAACATGTGTTTTTCAACCACTCACAGCTCCTCTCTCTCCGTTCTTGTATCCCCATCCTGCCCACCCCTTTGTTGGATCTGCAGGAACCTGAGGTGTATGTGCTGGGTCTACCATGTTAACAGTCTAACAGATTTCCTGCATATTTATTGTGGACACATACAGAAGGATTGATTCAAAATGAAGTTAGCCATCAGAGGAGATGCATGATAAAGTTCCTTTATTGTGTGTGTCATAAACCAGCGAAGGTTAACTCAAATATGTTTTGAAAGAGCAACCTCTCGTTTTGAGCTGTGATCAGTTGAATTAAGTTGTTCACAGCCTGCATTCACTTTTTATAGTCTTGCATATTAAGAGTGGTTATCTGTGTGTTGCTTCTTTTCATTTCTATGATTGTGTAATTTGTGATTACAGTGCACTTCGAGGCAACGTGCCAAGCAGCACTGCTGCACACACTGGCCCTCCTCTTTGCAGTAAACACAAACGTCTCGCTGTGCTTCGTGTGGTGAGAAAAGATGGAGACAACAAGGGAAGGCAGTTCTATGGTTGTGCCATGCCCATGGAAACTAAATGTGATTTCTTTGAAGTAAGTAGTTCAATCAGAATTGATTTGAATCCGTATTATTCTGCCAACTAATTGTTTTTAAATTAATAAATATAAAATAAAGCTAAACTTCTATGCCTGTTTGTAGCACCACATTATTTCTTGTGTAAATAGTGGACTGAAACAGCGCCGAGGCATTTTTGAGATGAGACGTGTTTGTCGAACATAATGGTTGCTATAAGGCCTTTCATCCTCCATAATTCAGCCAGTGGCTTGAGATGTTATGTCACATCTTGGATGACTTACATGAGAATTTTAGTCTCCTCTTTAGGTCTCGCCTACGCAGCGCGCATGCGCTGCATAGGAAAAGACCTTTAGCAATCGCTTCAGTTTTGCTGCCAAAAATGTGCACGCCTTGCATTGCTTTGAATGCAATGTGTGCACGTTTGGCAATTTCCTTGCAGGAGCGAGCTTTCAAACCATGTGCTAATTACAAACATATGGTTCCTGCTCGCTCCCGCAAGGGAAACAGGCGCAGGCCCCCTCCTCTCTCCCCTCCCCCTTCTGCCTCCTCCTCTCCTAATCTTTTTTTCCCCTTCAGCAGGAGACGCGCGCTTGTTGTCCTAGTCTCACACTGCCCACCCCTTCACACTCCACAGTCCCTCTCCTTTTCACTACCTCCCCCCTCACGGCCTCTCGCACTCACTATTGAACTCCTCATTTAACAGTTTGAGCCCCTAACTTCGGTACACTCGCCGTGTCTCTGCTCCTCACTTTCCAAGTCCCCACCCCGGCGCCTTCCTCATGCACTCTTACCGTGGGCCGCTTCCACTTCACGCCCTGCACCTTGGAAGAGCCGGATCCCAGCTCCTTGAAGCCCAGGAAGGAGGCAATGGCTGGGAACAAGATGTCCTTGAAGAGCTGGCCCGACTACAAGCACTCGGCGCGCAGCACCTCGAAGTCCTGCCGCAAGTACTTTATCGCTTGCTCGTTGGTGCCCAGGCCACCGGCCAGAGCCCGCTCCTTGGCCAGCATGCCCTCTACCCCGGTCATGGTGTGATCTTAAGTGGATAGAGGGGCCGTCGTGAAGGGGCTGCGAGGGAGGGCAGTGCGGATAGCAGTCTGAGTGATGCCCAGAGCGGCTGGGATGGCAGGCGGAAGCTGGAACCCCGGCCCGCCAGCAGCATCAATAACAGACGGGTGTGGCTCCGCTTAAAGGCACAGGGCCGCCCTAGAACATGGTCCATCCCATCCCACCCCACCTCCGCATCGCAAGCTCTTTACCAGCACCACTCCACCCCTGCTGCCAGCTCTGCCCTGCCCTAGCTGGGGGCTGCACTGAGCTTGATACTGCATCACTGGTCAGTCCAAAGGCATGAAAACCAGAGGCACCCCTAGTCAGGACTTTGTGAGATGAAAAACGAGGGGGGTCTCCCAAAGGGGCGAGGTCTATGTAATTAAGGGCGTGGCTTAAAAACACGCAAATTAAAAATCTGTGCTTAGTATAGAGTGCCGCCCGACTGGTAATTTGCGGCTTCCGTCATTTGTTTTTTTTGGGGGGGCAGATTTATATTGCGCACACTCGACCGGAAGGTATTGGAGCGCTTTACTTGAGCACTGGTTACTTACACAAGGACACATTAATTTTTTTGGGTAAGTACAGGGAGATTAAGTGATTTGCCCAGAATCGCAGGATGTGGTGTCGACCCCTGGTTTCCCAGCTCCAAAGCCGGCAGTCTAGCCTAAGACCACGTCCTCATTGCATCCGGATATGTGATACAAGTAAAATTACACCTACAACAAGCCAGGACTTTTTGCTATGCCAATGGTTGTTACTTGTATAAGATAAATAAGCAACAAGTATGGCTTCGTTGTAAAGAATATTGAAAATAATTCAGTCCTGAAATGATCAGACTAAAATAACTACGAGTCTCTTTGCAGCTACATGGAAGGCAGTGAAGGCTGGCAGTGCTGCAGAGTTAAGAGTATTTATTTTAGCCCTGAGGGTGAAGACAAAAATAAAGAGCCCTATAGGGGCCCGTCTCAACACATGCTTTTTAGCACCAGTAGGACACAGCCCACTTAAGGCCCTGGCCCTAATTTTCAGACTATGCAGACAGAATGCACTTCTCTTCAGGGAGGGTCCTCTGTGTTCAGATCTGTTTTGTAAGTTGCCTAGCTGGTTTTAGGACTTGTGCCCTGGTGACATGGGATGTGATGTTGAGGAGGATGTCAGTCAATTCAGTGGCATTACTGCTTGTGTTTTTCCAGAATCCCAGACACTCCTAGGGCAGATGGACTCACTTTTATTTTTGGTTCTTTTGGGGAGTCCTGCCTCTTATGCTGCATGATAAGCTTTTAGATTTTTTCCCTGGTCGATGTGCAGGTGGGAGTAATATGGCTTCGGATGTTCATTTGGCTGAACAGAGAATTTACCCCGTTAATAAACACAACACCCCCCGTTCCTCAGGCCTTAAATGTCTCCTTGCTGCGCATTACTAGTTGTCCTTCCTCCGGACTCTCTTCTCGTCTTTTCAACACAGCTGTGGGGAAACCCGGTGCAGGTAACTCCAGCCGGCACTAATGCCAGGGTATTTCTACTGACTGCCACCTCTTCCTGCCTGGATAATCGCACACTGCGAATGAATGCCAATGGTTTGGGGGTAGGAACCTGCAGAGAGGCTCTGAGTGAGTGACAAAGTGGGAAAGAAGCTGGTCAGTCACTACTGTCGCCCGTCAACTCTCCATCTTGGAAGCCAGATCTGAAGTTGATCTGTGTGAAATTTGTATAATTTCCTTTGCATACATTCCAGAAAAAAACATACATGAAATGCCAATTCGGCATTTGGATCAAGTGTGAAAAGCGTCCCTGCATATATTTTAGACAAGATAAAGCATTTGGGGCTGAAATAAAGCACAAAATTGCATTTAATGCAGTGTTCGAAGTGGTGAAAGAAAAGTAGGGGAACTGTGGATAGTGAATCAAGGGGCGGGAATAACCGAAGATTGAATCAGTGGGCGGAGTCAGGGGTGTGGCTAGAAAAAGCAAAACATACCAATTTTATGGACGGTTGGGATTTCACTGACCAGTTACAGCTTATAACGTTATTTAATTCAAACAATGGATAAACATGTTTATTTGAGGTTTAATTCAAGAAAAAGCAAACACTCATAGGGAATACAGGTTTATGTAAAGCGTGCGAAATATAAACCGGAAAAACATGTTACCTTAATGCTTTTACTCTCATTGTTCAGAAATCCATGAGTATTTTTTGTCTCAAACATTGCTTCATGAATACAGGGCTCCTCCTGTACACATGTGTTAAGCAGGGCTCATAAGAGAAAGGGACTCTACAGGAGAATCTAGACTCGCGGAAACCCACAAAGGCTCCTTCATATTCATGTCAGCCAGCTAGCTGCTCATTCATAATATAACAAAAAGAACACTGATGGACAGAATGCAGAACAATATCATACATTCACCCCAGTACAGAGATCTGGGCCTAAATCCATTGTTTCTTTGCTCGCCATGCCATTCCAGTTTGGACCCAGCCATATGCAAATCAGTCTTGATCCTGCACCCAATGGGAAAAGTCCAGCCCGAACTGCCAGGCCATATGTATTCAAGTGTCCTTTCATTCGGGAAATGAACACAAAGCAGTACCCGCTGAACTATGCACAAAAAATATTGCTCTTTCATATGCATGGTACATGTTCTTTGCATCAGGCATATTACCACTCTTCGCTACCTTAGATGAGTAAAACAGCCACTAGACAAAACAAGCTTCCATCTCTCTCCAGCAGGTTCATTGATCATCAAAGTTATCTTGGCACTTGTAGTGTTAACCGGAACCTGCTGAATATACAAAGAAGTTTGCAGTGTTTTTAAAGCTCCTGCAGTTTAAAAAACCGGTCCCCCAAAATCAAACTGGCCCCCTACCCTTCCAGTTGCCCTGGGAAACGCCTGCTCCTGCCCTTTCACTGCTCCTGTCCAGTCAGTACTCCTGCTCATGCTCGATCAACACTCCTGCTTCATCAATTTCCCTACCCCCTCCCTTCTCCTGCCCCCTCCCTTCTCCTGCCCTGTCACTTCTCCTGCCCCCTCCCTTCTCCTGCCCTGTCACTTCTCCTGCCCTGTCACTTCTCCTGCCCTGTTACTTCTCCTGGCCCGTCACTTCTCCTGGCCCGTCACTTCTCCTGGCCCGTCACTTCTCCTGGCCCGTCACTTCTCCTGGCCCGTCACTTCTCCTGGCCCGTCACTTCTCCTGGCCCAGTTCACTGCTCCTACCCAGTTCACTGCTCCTACCCAGTTCACTGCTCCTACCCAGTTCACTGCTCCTGCCCAGTTCACTGCTCCTGCCCAGTTCACTGCTCCTGCCCAGTTCACTGCTCCTGCCCAGTTCACTGCTCCTGCCCTGTTTACTGCTCCTGCCCTGTTTACTGCTCCTGCCCTGTTTACTGCTCCTGCCCTGTTTACTGCTCCTGCCCTGTTTACTGCTCCTGCCCTGTTTACTGCTCCTGCCCTGTTTACTGCTCCTGCCCTGTTCACTGCTCCTGCCCTGTCACCGCTCCTATCCGGTGACTTCTCCTTCTCATTCCTAATCACTGCTCCTGCCCCGTCACCTCTCCTGCCCCGTCACCTCTCCTGCCCCGTCACCTCTCCTGCCCCGTCACCTCTCCTGCCCCGTCACCTCTCCTGCCCCATCACCTCTCCTGCCCCATCAGCACTGCTGCCCGTCACTTCCCCTGCCTGGTCACCTCTCCTTCCCTGTCGCCTCTCCTTCGCGGTCGCCTCTCCTTCGCGGTCGCCTCTCCTTCGCGGTCGCCTCTCCTTCCCTGTCGCCTCTCCTTCCCTGTCGCCTCTCCTTCCCTGTCGCCTCTCCTTCCCTGTCGCCTCTCCTTCCCTGTCGCCTCTCCTTCCCTGTCGCCTCTCCTTCCCTGTCGCCTCTCCTTCCCTGTCGCCTCTCCTGCCCTGCCCCCTCTCCTGCCTTGTCCCTTTTCCTGCCCCGTTCACTGCTCCTGCCCCACCACTTCTGCCTGTTCACTACTCCTGCCCCAGTCACTGCTCCTTCCCCGTTCACTGCTCCTTCCCCGTTCACTGCTCCTTCCCCGTTCACTGCTCCTTCCCCGTTCACTGCTCCTTCCCCGTTCACTGCTCCTTCCCCGTTCACTGCTCCTTCCCCGTTCACTGCTCCTTCCCCGTTCACTGCTCCTTCCCCGTTCACTGCTCCTTCCCCGTTCACCGCTCATGTCCATTCACCGCTCCTGCCTGGTTACCGCTCTTGCTCATGCCTAATCACCGCTCCTGCCCCATCACTTCTCCTGCTTAGCCACTTCTCCCGCCCGGTCCCCTCTCCCGCCCGGTCCCCCTCTCCTGCCCTGTTGGCTCTCCTTCCCCCGTCTTTTCTCCTTCCCCCATCACTTCTCCTGTCCTGTCACTTCTTTTCCTGCACCGTCACTTCTGCCCCGGTCACTGCTCCTGTCCCGTTCACTGCTCCTGCCCCGTTCACTGCTCCTGCCCCGTTCACTGCTCCTGCCCCGTTCACTGCTCCTGCCCCGTCACCTCTCCTGCCCGTTACTTCTGCTGCCCGCTCACCTCTCCTTCCCTGGCGCCTCTCCTGCCCTGTCCCTTTTCATGTCCCGTCACTGCTCCTGCCCAGTTCACTCTGTGTACAACATTGACAAATTACACAAGGGGGCAAGTTCCCCACAGTACTCTGTTTGAGGAAAGATCCTCTGTAATCACTAACTACGATCTCGCTCTCATATGATATGCTAAAGGCAGACGGCGGGCGCATTGTCATTCTAAAGGGGATAATCAGCCTCAATCGGAATGACAATGGGCCTGCCCTCAGTCTGCAGCCTCTGGAGTTCAACAGAGAAGTGCGAGCAGCCCCTGGAAGCTGAATGAAAAAGTTAAGGTTTTTAAGTAGGACTATTCTTGCCGTCCCGGGACGATTTTTTAAAATAAAGAAGTAGGGGAACTGACTGAAATAATTTTTAGAAGTAGGAGCACGCCGTGCCCTTCCGATCCCGCTCACTTCTACCACTGATTTAATGCGAATAACAGCCCCTCCTGTTTGAGTTGTTCGCATTGTTCCCGTGCTTTTGTGGTGGACTTTTACCCAAGCAACATCTTAACTACGGCGTGGTGTAATGTTGTGAATTTCGCCTATCAGTCGTTACCCGAAATACTGGGAAATACGCAAAATGACATCTGTGTAAAAAAAAAAATCCTGGGCCTAATTTGAAGTTGAATCTACAGTCAGAAAGACCTCCTCGGAGTGTACATTTTGGCATGTAGTAGAAATTATCTTCGGGGTGGATTCTACAGTACCCAAGTACCGCAATATATTATGTTGTTACCTCAGTAAGCGAACTGTGCTGGCCCTAACTGATAGTTTGTTTTACTAGTCTTTTTCCAGCCAGAGTAAAAGAGCTTGATCCCTCTTACAAACAGCTCAATATTTTAGGACGTACTGCTTTGTTTGGTAGTAAACATGAGAGCCTTTGATAGCATTAGCTGAGTTAATCCGAAATATCTCAGTGAGGTTAAATCTATCATGAATACCTTTTGAAAGCCTGCATTAATAAAAAAATGCATTATATTGTGGGATCTCCATAATAAATTAGGCATTTTCTAGTGAGGTGCCTTTCTGAACAGTAGCATTATTTTCTCGAAGGCTGCTCTGGCTTCCCGCACCCATGGACAATGAGAGGCAATTAGAAATGGTACTTAATTTTATGTTCCTATTTTGAGAAACTCTGTTTTGCGTTAGTAAAGATTAGTGTTCATATTTTATCCGAGTAGAACAAACATAAGAACACTGATTAGTCTCAAAACAGCACTGGCCGCTATACGACATTGGACAAAAACATCCCACCGCTACAGTATGTATATGGTGATAAGTACATGTCTTGTAATCACCGGATGCAACAGCAGACCTTTGTAACTGCACATCCCACACAATTCCCTTCAATTAGAGAGGGGTGCAATTCAGCCGAGGCATCAGCCGTTTCTTGATGCCACTGCTGAGCAGAAATGCTTAAAGACAAATTAAAAAATGGTGCACGCAATCAACGCAAAGTCCACAGTTCCTTCTTATAATAATTCATTCCTTTATTGAAATTTTTCCTAAACGCAGCCAAGGTTACAGCCAACGCGTTTCGTTCAATCAAAGATGAACTTCATCAGGGCTTTTAATGTATAAGACGAATACCCCCCTCTGTCACTGGTTTTAATGGAAATTCCATCCAGGATGATCGCCCCTCTATTTATCTTGTGGTGCAGTATCCATCCTTTATGTCTTGGGGTTGTATTATTCCCCTACCACAATACCTGAATCTGTGTTCGTCCCTCCTCCTTTCAGTACGTCCTCACTCGAAAACCAGCAAATGTTGATCCTGGGCAGTGTGAGTAACACAGCTCCATCAAAACTCAGGAAATGCATGGAATGTGAACATCCACGCTATAGTTCTCAATTGCTGTTCATCTACTTATATTGTTGTGTTATATTTCTCTACTTTTAATTATTACGCTGCATATACTTTTGGATTACAGAGAGAAGCACTTTGGTGACATTTTTTTAGGTTTAGATTTCTTTTATTGTTTCGAGAACATGCAAAGTAACATACAGAGCCACATGTGCTGTGCTCGTCAAAGTACAATCCGATTGTGACTTTTTTTTAACTAACATACATGCTTACTACGCAACCGGGTAAAACATTGACCACTTGGGCACCAACTACTTACAAAAGTGCTGTCTGTGGAAAACTGAGTACCTCTGCAATTGTTTTCAACCCTGCCCCCCAGCATTAATCCTCCCACACAGCCATATGTGCCACTGGCCCGCTGCTGACCTAAAAAACAAGCATTGGCATAACCAATAGGTCTCGCCTTTGGGACCTTATAAGTATTTAGTTATGCAGCACAATATCCTTCCTGCAAAAGCATTAAATGTTGCATGCCTAAACCCTTATAAGGTCCCAAAGGCGAGACCTATTGGTTATGCCAGTGCTTGTTTTTATTGGCTGTTGTTTCCTTCCGTCTGTATTAGAAAGCACCTGGGACTATATAGCATCTTAGGCTAGCCAGAGGCGGCTTGATAACACTTAGGAGTGAGCGCTAATAAAAGCATCTATAGAAATGAAAGCAAACTTTTTTTCTACAGCATCATCCATATTTAGGTCTTGTGCCTAGCGTTACAGTGTGCAGCACTGCTCGCGCAGCAAGCGACCTCATGTAGGGGCTTCTGAAAGCTGACCACACGCTTGTGCATGTGATTTTGTTTTGTCAGCTGCTATTGGATTTTGCGTGTGTCTTTGTAAAAAAAAAGGCAGCACGCCATTGGTGAAAAGCGTTTGCATGTCCCAGCTTCTTTAGAATTGTAACCGCCAATGTCCCAGTGGTGTCTGTTACGCGCAGCAGCAGCACCTGAGACCGAATAATGAAGTGTTTGTAATTATCGCTCGTTTGCTTTGTTGCCGCGCTCCCTCGCCCCCACTCCTCAGTGGTGCGCGCGCACTACTAGTTTCGATTTGGTGCTTGTTTTTAATGAACGTGTCCTTGTGTATTATTTTTGGTGTTCATGTAAAGCGTTCAACCTTCAGATCGAGTTTGCACTATATTAAACTGCAAAAAATGGGAATGGTGCAGAAAGATGAGCAATTGAATGAATGTAATTGTATGAGTGGGATGGGGGCACCCTGTATGCCCAGAGAACAGGAATACGCAGTTGTCCGGGATCCCCCTGGTAGCTGTGGGGGTTTATTGAGATATTGGTTAGTCAGACAACAGGTTTGTCATCTCTTGGCATAAGAAAAAAGAGGAGTGAGTTTGGGTGGAACAGTCTCAGGCTGAATCAGCAGCATGCATCGAAAAAGGTTACCCACCCCCATCTTTTGCCCCCTCAGCCTCTCCGGGGGGAAGAGAGAGGACAGGGCGCTTCTGAATTGGACGAGTTCATGAAACCTGCTTTTAGCTGTTGAATTATCATTCCCTGTACCGCCTCCGCTCCTCACGACATCCCCGGAGTTTAGATTGTCCACAGTCGGATTCCTGCAAACCAGTCAAACAACAAAGCTGTGACAGCTGTGACAGTCTAAAATATATATATATATATATATATATATATATATATATATATATATATATATATATATATATATATATATATATATATATATATATATATATAATTGCCCCCGAGAAGTGTTTTTTTTGTGATGGGGGCAACCATATAAAATCATCCAGACAATGAGGTAAATGGAACATTTCAAGGCAATATGTTATGTCAGCCTGGCACCTTCCACCAGTCCCAAACTGTCGCTTAGAACTCTCATTAACAGCCCAGAACACCATCACAACTGTCTGTTCTCCTCACAGAAGGGCACATTCACACCACACCTTAATGGTATGGCCATTACAAAATAAAGTAAAATGAAGCAACGTGGTAGTGCTACACAGTGGTACAACGCGTGCTTCATGTGTATATACTACAGGTTTCATTACATTTTGAGATGACCTTCAAATCTTTTGCATTTTGCAAGATGACTGCCTTCCTCTTAAAACATCATTTCGCCAATGTAATAGTAACATGGTTTTAAAGGGAGCACGATTGGAAACAAATAGAACTTCATCTTAAAATCCATGGTTCTCACATGTGTGTTCAAAACAGCTGCCAGGTTAGCACAAAGCAGTGCTGATGGTACCTGGAGCCCATGAGCCGACAGCCACTCTGATTCATGCTGTTCTGGTATGACAAACTTGCGAGCAGGAGTGGTAGACCCGCATTCCTGGCGCTGTATTGCTATGGACTACTGGGATCGGATTTATGTAGCCACCATGCCATCATACGCACGCGGCCTAGTGGATGGTTTGACAGAACTCATTGTGACTTTGCACAACTAAGTTTTCCTTTGGCAACTCAAGTTCTCCACTCTTGTGACTGGCTTGTTCCACTTGCAACTTTTGTTTTGAAATATTTATCAGGCCTAGCAGCCGACTGAGCTTTGCCCGGACAAGGGACACACTGTACTAGTTAACAGATTGTCGATTCTGTGGTTTGGAGATAGAGTTCTTATCCCAGCATTCCCACTTAATCAAATTTATTTGTGTGATCTTGGGGAAAACTACTAGTGATTTGATAGCGCTAAAGGTAAATACATATCTATGTTGCTTTTTAGCTGAATCGCCTTATGAATGGCTAATAATACTTGGTTGAAAGTTTGACTGCTTTTAATAAACAAGCATTGAAAATGCAATATGTCTTGCCTTTTATTAAGTTAAAGCCATTTGCTTTGCTAATGGTATTGTATAGCAAAGCAAATGGCTTTAACTTAATGAAAGGTGAGACATATTGAATGTTCAATGCTTGTGGTTAACCCGTATTTCTATTTATTGACTTTGGTAGCAATGGCGGCATGCCACCATTTCTATAAAAGTCAATAAATAAAAAAACAAAGGCAGGCGGAAGCCACATTTCTTTTCCATTTGCAAAGCCAATAGCTCTACGTTTATCTAATGCGAGACCTATTGCATTGCAAATGCTTGTTCAGATTATTTTGGCTCAGATGTTGGGTGAACAAGCACTGGTAATGCCAACAACTTTGAACAGCACGCACACTTACAATCCTCAGCCATACAAACGTCAAACCTGTTGGCTTTGCTAGTGCTTGTTTGCTTTTACTATCTGCCATTTCTTGGAAATTGCTCTGTATTCCTTGAAATGCTCTTTTAAACATTGCTGGTTTTTCAAATATTGTTGAAACCCGATTCATGTAAAGAAATATGTTTTTTTCTAAGAATTCCTGAACAGTTGCAACAACGGAAGACACTGCCACCATAAAACGAGTGAGACTAAAATTCTCATGGCGGCGGTCCATTTCTTTTCTGATACACTTCATTACATTCTTCAATTAATGCGCTTTTTGGGCACTAACAGGCTTGAGTCTGTGTGCAGTGAAACTAGATGTATGTATGGTATTCCCATGGGCCCATTTTCCTAACTCCACTTTTTCTAAATATATGCAGTGCATGCGTTCAAAAACATATGAATGTTCTGAGGGGTGTAAATCCTTCTCTTCACTAACATCACATACACATCTATGTCCTCAAACAGCACAAAACCCAACCCCAGTCTTTGTGAGAGTTAATGATTATAGATCTTGGATCAAGTTGTGGCTAAGGGCCTTTCAACTGTCAGGGGTAAAAAGACACAGAAGAACCGACTGATCAAACATGACCATGTACCATTCACAGCGAGGTAATGCAGCAGTTCTTTTGACTTTACAGCCGGTCTCCAGTTACGTCTTGCTGAAGAAAACACAAAGAAATGTATTAACTTTTAACTGAGAAGAGTGCAAAGGTAACTGCTACTAGTACAAGACTTATTTCCGGCCAGGGAACGTTATTTGGACATTATATGAATGTTCACTCTATAGTTTCCCCGGCAGTTCCAGCTAAGTGCTTCTTAACGCAACATCATGATTGGTTGGGTGTCCAACTAGGATTTGATATTCCTTTCACTGGTGAAAACACGGCCCAGCTTCCCAACTATTGAGACGTCGCTTCTCACCAGAAGTTCAAGGTTCTCCTCACTTTCAGCCTATCGGTGAGCTTACTGCAAATTACTTTTTTGTTCAGGACCTGGATTGTTTTACAGGCTGCATGGATGATTTCCATCCAGTTCCACAACAGGGCAGGATGTGTGTTTTGCTAGTGGAAAATGTGGTGGTCTTCATGTTTTGATTGACTGGTTATGGCATAGAGGTGGATTTTTATAGTATGCACAGGTCTGTGATTGGTAGTCCAAGCTTATCTATTTTTGCATTTTGAACGAGCACATTTATAAGTATGTTCAGTGGGTTGTGTAGCTTGTATCCCACTGTTGTAAGGCCCTCTATCTTGGTCGCTTTAGAATATTGTTCTTCTTGATGTTTGGCAATAAGCTGTTTAGAATCTTTAAACTAATGATGTGAAACTTTTTAAAACAGGGAAGGTCTTTTCAGTGGCTATTTTCTATCTTTGTTGGTGACAGTGAGCTACAAATATTGACTTTTGTAATTAATATCCTACTGAACACATTTATACAGAATTTCCTCGTCACTGAAGGGTTTAGGAGCTGGACTTCTGAGAATAGTGTGTCAGACCCTGTAGATAGTAAGTTAGAGTGCTGAAAATCCAAAAGGAAGATCATTCCAGATGCACCAATAGAGACAAGTTTGAAAATTTAATCTTTTACAGAAATGTGCCCACTCACTGATTAAATCAGGTGAAATATAATGTTTGGCTTTCTTTGTATGGTAGTGGGGGCTGGACTCGTACCACTTGAAGCGGAGGCATGCAGGTTTGTCCCTGATTTCTTCGCTGTCTGTAGCCTCAGAATCAAGGAGACCTGAATCTAAACAGTTAATGTTGTTGAAGTGCAAATGGTAGAACTATGTTTCCAAGAGAGGAGTTGCTAAAAGAAGTACCTGCGCGCTGCCTCATTGATCTGATTCAGAAGAGATGTGTGAGTGAAGAAAACCCAATATTCTTCTCTTTATTAACAAAGAGAGGGACTGCACCAAAGAAAAACGGAAATTAAAGATGTTCCACACAGGTTCTGCCTTTTGATCTGCCAGCAAGCCTCCTAGTTATTCCCCCTGATACTCCATCGGGTTGAGTATTAGGTCCGTTGCTATCTTCAGTTCCGGTGCCATCCTCCGCGCCTGATCCATTTGCACTGAAGCCAACACCAAAGGAGTATGCAGCCTTTTCTACTGCCTTACTCCCGAGTGGAATCTACTACAACCTCAACAAAGTCCATGCCCGGCTCCAGCAGATTGCAATCAACAGGCAATCCTTCCGATACTGACAGTTTGACCTTACGACACGGTAGGGCCCAAACTTTGCACAAGGGATGATTATGCCCCCCAGTATGATGAGGACAACTGATATTCCCTCAGAGACTTATTCCAGTTAGAGTGGATCACTGGACTCCTAAAAGCCTTTCTGTCCCTATCTCTCTTCCACTCCCTCTCTTGCACTATGTTCTGCAGATGAGGAACATGAAAACTCAAGTCAATCTAGTTGTGCTAGATTAGACAAGGAGAGTGTTATACCCCACATTTCTGGGCATGAGCATCTATCCTTCCATCAGACTTATTCTTCAGGAGGTTCTTCTGTCACAGCTGCAGGGTTCTACACCTGGCCTCACAATCTATACCAAGATGTCTTATTATATGTTTTGTTTTTGGCCCAGGAAGGTCTTGCCATGGACACCATTAAACGTTATCTGTCCCCCCTTTTGGTTTTTCAGTGTTTGCTGCAGTTGGAACCTGCACTTTCTGGTTGACTGAAGGGATGCCCCCAGCCAGGTAGAACCTACTGCTCGCGTCAATTGTGGGTGATTACAATAACCTGTGCTCACCCTTGGATAGCTTGGCACTGAGCAGTCAGGCTTATTATTCAAAGGCAATATGTAAAGCAAAGGCACAGTAGTCACTTGTGATAAATACACTGAGCGTTGCAAAAGTGACTTCACTCAGGATGCATGTAAATTATATTTATATTCGGCACACATATTCAGTCATAACATGAACAGCATATATCTTTAGGTCATAAAACACTTTTGGAAATATTACTAACTGTACTGGGCCCACTCGTATTGTTATGATAACAATAGTATGCACACTGTGAACAAATCCTAATCTAATCCCCCAGAGAGAGAGCACCCTTATGCGGTGTGACAACCTGTCCACCCCAAGCCCACGCTAGTAACTCTGATAATACAATAAGGTACGCCCCGGGTCACGTAGATATAGATTAAAATATGTACATACACAAAATTAGAACACTTTTTAGCAGCACCGTGGGCCGGAGCCACCCAATGTAATCCCAATGTCAAGTGTATTATGCTGTTCACATGAAATCAGCGTATAAGGCAGTACAGCTGGCCAGGGTCGTGAATCACAGGAGTTCCGCAGACTATCACACACACTCCGCACCACTACATGATGCAACATGTATCAGCGCAGTCCATGCGGAACACACCTATTAGTGGAGAAGTGTGGCTCAATGGTTAGAAGAGGCAGACCATGAAGCAGAGGTCAGACCCGGGATCAGGGTTCAATTCCCGACGCGGCAGGGTCTTGAGCCCAAAAATGTCCACGGACTCGATAATTCTTGCTTCGGTGCCTGCTCGAATCACGGGTTCACACTCTGCAACTCCGGGCAATAGCTTGCTTAATCTCCACTATGGCCCCCCGCGGCGGGATGCCTGGCTTTCACCTTGGGGGTGACCAGTACGGGTTATCTCTCAGGGAAAAACCAGGACGGGTTCCCAAAGCAAGCGCTTAGAGACCGTTGGTGATAATGCGCTATATAAATAAAAAATGTATTTACATATACGCATTTAGCACCCTAATGCTGTGCTACTGGTACCCAGCAAGTCCATAAATAAGACCCTGCAGACTTCTTGACCCCAGCCTTCTATACCCTGGGATGGAAAATACAACCAACCCCTCCTCCCGGATACTAGGCTGCACGCGGCCGAAGTCACACTTCCGGGGACATCAGCAAAATCCAGGTGGAAAAAGCAAAAAGTTCGGGTCCAACAGTCACCCCAGAAAGCCTTGTTCAAATCAACCTGTTGTGATGAAATTCCTAAAAGGTTTAACACACGTTACCCCCTAAATCCTTTGTAATGCTACAGTGGTATATCAATTTGGTCCTGACAATCCTCATGGGAATCGATGTACAGCTGCTCATTACATCTGACGCTGTAGACCGTGTTTCCTGTTGCAATTACTTCAAACAGTGTGTGAGTGTTTCAGGTTCAGGCTCTCTCAGTGCAGGTGTCCTACACCACCTTTTTTCCCAGACAAACTGATGTGTGCGTCCATTCACAAGTTCATTAAGCACTGTAGCCATGCACTTGGGGGAGCACATTTTGCCTGTTTGTCCTGCAGGACCTTTTGATTGGTGGCAATTCCACAGAGCTTCTAACTTGGGAGGTATTGCTTTGGTATCCATTTACATGTGGTGAATCTGTGGTCAGAAGAACAAGTTATTTACTTTTCCTAATACTCTGTCTGGTGAATACTCTTAACTGCAGATTCCTGACTGTCTTCTTGCTTCCCTGTTCTTTTGAATGGTCTATTTTCCATCTAAAAAAAACTCTGACGATAGAGATCTACTCAATGGTACTCAGATTGTTTTTGGGCTTTGTACCTGACATCAGTGCAGAAGAGTAGCAACTGGGTTTTTCATTTTCAAATGGATTAAAGTCCGCATGGAACTGCACAACGCCACCTACCAATACGTGGAACCACTGCTGTGTGAACGTTTCAGGATCCAGTCTGGTGCCTGGAAGTATTCTAACAGTGAGGAATATGTAGTTGGATAGGAAATTCACAACATTGAGCATTACTGTAGGTAAGCAACTTATTTGTCTGAGCCCCCTCCACAGAGACTCCACTTGGGGAGGTACTCCTTCAGTGACAAATCTGCAGTTAGAACTATCCATCAGAATACGTTATTTACCTTTTGGTAATGCTTTATCTGGCGGATACTTAACCCCTTCCATGCTCATGACGAGCTCAGCTCGTCATGAGGCACAGTTGAGCTGTGCTGATGACGAGCTGAGCTCGTCATGACACCAGCAAAATGGCAATTTCCAGCACAGGGGAAAAATAACCACAGCAGCAGATTTCTGACTGCCATTCCACCTGCCCGTTCTGTGGAGTGACCTCTTTTTAACAACATAAGTGTTCAGCACACTGTTACCAACAATTGTTAACAAGTTGCATCTGAGAGAGCAGAAAGGGTAAAGACAAGAAACTGACATGAGCACACAGGGGTGTTGCTTGTATGCGTTTCTGCTCCGTCACTTCAGAGTCAGTGTGGAGTTTGCACAGAGTCCCATGATGCCACCTAGTGACACGTAGAACCACTTGGAACATTTTCTGGATCCATTCAGGCATCTAAGGAGTGGTCTCTGTAGTGAACCATCTTCTGTTACTATTCTCCAGAAAGAGCGTTACTGAAGGTAAGTAACTTGTTTTTTCATACAGCGGTATACACCTCTGAGACTTGGCTGCTGACAGTCACCCACATTTTAAACCTAATATCCATGTGTAGATGATTCAGTAATAAATGTGTACATCATTGAATTTCTGAATAAGTTTTTCTAACAGACTTGCTAATGCCCTTCAGAAATCGAAATATACGTTGGTGAAGTTTTGTGTCCAAGTTATTGCCTAATTAAATATAAACATTAAAATTAAAAAATGTTTTTTTTTTCCACAGTGGGCTGATCAGCACTTTCCTTTCTGCAATCATGGCAAACGTTGTATCATGAGGACTGTCTTCAAAATTGGTCCCAATAATGGAAAGAACTTTTATGTGTGTCCGTTTGGAAAGGATAAGCAATGTCAGTTTTTTCAGTGGGCAGAAAATGGTCCTGGAATGAAAATTGTACCGGGTTGCTAAAGTTTCACTGTAAAAGTGTGATGCCTATATGCTTTAAATTAGTTTTGAACTATCAATTTTTTTAATATTCAGTTAAATACATAATATGAAAAAAACCAAGAACCGTCGACAATATATTTCTGTATGCTGTGATCTTTCACTTTTAATCCTTTTATTTCACTAAAAAACTGAATTGTCAACGAAGTGTTATTGTTAATAATATACTTGTGATGTGTAAAATAGTTATATATATAAAAATATTTTTTTAAAATTAAGAATAAACATTAATATAATATAGAAAATAAAGTTGTATGGCTGTATCACATATGGCTAGTAATAATTATTTAGACTTTTAACAAAGATTCTCTCTTTACTCACTGCAAACATTGTAGGAAAAGGAAATTTTCTCTTTTGATGCTTTGTTTTACCTTTGTACAATGTACAAGTTTAACTACATGATTAAGCTATTATCATCATAAGAAATGTAATTGACTGAATTAATCCCTGTGCTGCGGGTGGGGGGAAGGTGGTCGCGGCACCGCTGTGCTCCTGACGAGCCCAGCTCGTCATGAGTCACAGTAGAGCTGTGCTCCTGATTAGCTGGGCTTGTTACGACTCCGCCCACTGATTAATTGGCCCGCACAGGCGGGGAATCAATCGCACGTGGGCGGACCGCGACAGTTATGACGAGCCCAGCTGGTCATGAGCACAGCTCCACTGTGACTCGTGACGAGCTGGTCTCGCCATGAGCACGGAAGAGGTTAAGTGAAAGAAGCAAAATGTTTTTTTAATTTGTTGTAGTTTGAATGGGTACACCTTTGTACCTTCTCAGGGAAGTAGGAGGCATCACGATTTGGAATAGGTGTTTACAGCTTCTAGTGCCTCAAAGTTAGTCTGCAGCCATGTATTTGGGGAACACCACACTTATCCATCATTCTGTGCACATGAATCTTCAATTCAACCTCTTGAATTGCCCGTCTCCATTTAACCACCTCTCTGATCCAGGATGCCATTTCCAGCTTAGGTATTGACCACATGTCAATTCATCAGCTTCTTGATCCCTTCAAGGTTAGTCATTTTGCTGTCCTGTTCCTGGGACTCCCTCTGCAAGCAAGGACATCAGCAGAACCTTAAAATGAGAAATGGGGTTGTTGGTTGAGGAGGGTAAAATCCTACACAAGCAACCGCCACAATTCTTGTCAGGGTGAACCAAACAAAAAGTCACTAAATTAACCTGTGCTTAACCCTCTGTTAGCTTGACAAAAAAGAGGTCAAGCTTAATTCAATGTGTAAAGTATTAATGTAGCACTTAAACAGTAATAAATTGAAAAATATAATGAAAGAAAACCCCTGGATCAATTTAGAAAAATAGTACATTTGATAAATGTATTTGCGACCAAAACAACAAAAATCCAGCCATATAACTGGAGATATGTAACATTATATTTAGAAAAAAGAAGTGCAAAACGACGCAAAGCTCCAAATGAGGGTATCTGGTTGCGCTGGACCAGGACAAAGTCAAAGGTTCAGGCCAAACATAGAGGAGCACAAGCCAGGCTGAGGATCAAGTTTTGCCTGCTAAGGATGGTACGTTATGTCCTAGGTGCGCAATCTGCATGGCCTTTTTTGCGAGGGTTTGTGTCTGTTTCAGTGAAGCTATGCGGTGGGGCTTTGTGTCTCTTCGCAACGGTTCCAATTAGCTGTGCGGCATGCTTTGCGTAACTTGGCGCCTGTTCCGTTGAAGCTGGCATGTGTCTCGTGGCTTTAGTTTGCTAGGCATCGTTTTCGATGAGGCTGGCAACTGTGCGGTGAGACTTTGTGGGGCTTCACTTTGGATTTGGTGGAACCTTCAGTTAGGCCAGGAGGAGTGCTCTCTGACGTTAGCCAAGGCCCCAGGACCTGGGTAGGCACCACTTGGGGATCAGAAGCTTACTCCAGCAGAGGCCAGCATGTCTCAGGCAGACCCAGGTAGCTCCAGTGCAACAGGTCCGCTGGGCAGTTGCAGGGGGGCCTCTGGAGCTTGTTGTGTTCCTGTAACTCAAAATATGAGGTCAGTCCGCTGACGCTTGAAGTCACTCCGTTAGCCTGGGATAAAGGGAGCATGTCCAGTCTTCCTTCTCAGATAGCGGGGCAGGCCTCCGGCAGCATGGCAGTCTATCTTCTGTAGTATTCACAAGTCTGTGGGTTCACTGAAGAGTGGTTCTGAGGGTCTTATTATTAATACTGATGCCAGCTTTGAGGTGGAAGAAACTTCTGGAGTTTCCCCCCACAGACAAGTCTGGAATTTCCTGGCTCCCTTCCCTGGTCGCAGTCTGTCTGGGGGTACAATAGGCTAGTGTTTAGTTCTTTATATGTGCGCTGAGGCAGGGTCTTCAAGGTGTAAGTAAGACTGTCCACATCTCCACTTCTTCAGCCTGCTTGGAAGACGATCCCTGCCAACACCCAGTCCCTCTGGTGTGGCTGTCTGGAAGAAATACACAAAGGCCAACTACACCTAGTCTGTTGACCCAGGAATCAGGCACAAAATGGCTAGGGCTAGAAAATGCCATCTTTCTAAAAGTGCAAACAACTATAACAGTGGTTGATTTAAATTCAAAGCTTTTTACTGAAGGAACAGTTAATTAATAAAAATGGACCTAGTTTTCTTATCACAGTTCATTAGATATGGTTAATGCATTTCAAACAAGTCTTCAAAGGAAAAACACCTCTTCAACACAAATCCAATCTATACAGTAAACCGATGACAGTGAAATCATGCAAAAATAAGTGATAGGGATTTAGCATAGTGCTATTAACATAGAAAACGGAAATGACCAAAAATAATACATTAAAAAACACATCAATTATTCAGACCAGTCCAATGTTTTTTTAACTGAAGGGTTATATGATGGCAGCGAAAACTAGTCTAACCCCATCAGAACCGGGTTCCAAAACATCCACTATGGATGGTTTAGTAGGTATGCATCTTGGTTCCACTGACCATATAGATGTAATGTACCAGGAATCCCTGATGGTTTGGCCAACGTGTTTCGAACAACTAGCCTCTATGGATTCTCTTCAGGGCTTTGGAGTGGTATATCTTATATCTTCAAGGGGGGGGCTGATCCCAACTGAAATGCTGTTGTACGCAAGGGGGACAACTCTTTTCTTTCTTTAGGGGAGCACCAAATTGTTTTAATTCTGAAATGTATTTTGCTGCAAAGCACGAGTCTTTTGTGCTTCCATTCTCTACAAAGAATTGGTGGACTCAATGTGTAGTTTTCACTCCTTCTGGGGACTCAACCTTGAGATCGTCCCTTGATTCTTCATCGAACCCTGTAGCTTCTGCGACCTCAAGTTCGTAGAACTCTTCCTGCCCCTCTTCATGAGGTTCTGGAGTTACTGGGGCCTCAAAAGCAGTCTGGTTGTCTTTGAGTATTGGTGGGAGGCTTAGCAGGAATACGGAACTCCTTCAAGGAGTCGAACTCCTGTTTTTTGCAGGAGGACGGCCATTTCAGCCTCAAGCCTTCTTTTCATGCGTTAGGCGTCGAGTGCTTTCTTTTTAGCATCTGCGATGGCCTCTTTTTTCCGCGTGGATAGGTCTACCATCTCCGAAACCTTGCTCTTATCTCACACTCCCTCTTGAGCAGGTGGTATCAGTGAGGGTTTTGACTGTGTTTTGCCTCAATCGGCATCCCTCGGTCAAGATCCGTCTGGCTCTTTGTGTTTCGGCTGACCTTTGGTCAATGAGTGTTTCGAAGCTGAGGCTGGTTTGTGGGACTTATCTGGTGGCTTGGGATCCGAGCCTTTCGGCAGTTTAATTACCTTCTGCTGCTTCTTATTTGTGTCCTTCACTGCCTTTTTTGCTTGTTCTTTCTTGGCATCGGGCACATAGATCTTGATGTCTGATTTTTTTTTTCCATGAGCTTTCTCGGCTTACCTAACATTTTCCTCTTTTTCACTGGATAGGCCAAGGTCCTTCAACGAAACCTGCCTTCTCTGAGTGCTGCATGAATGTGGGGAGCGAGGATTCGATCCACACCCATCCGCACAGCAGTGAAGTGAATATATCAACTACCTTACAATTAACTTTGTCACCATAAACCGAGTGTATTCCATGTATTAAACCAACTTTAGTCCATTTGTAAATTTGCCTTTTAAATCCACAAGTACTCGAATTCTGCTGTTCGGATGCTTCACATGTAAAAGATGTGCCTATCCAAGCCTCTAGCCCAAACACGATCCAAACGCACAATATGTTCAAAGCAGCAGTTCTTTATTGATACCCAATGCATTTCGGGCTTGGCACAAGCCCTTCTTCAGGGGTCACTGAAAGGATAGGTAAAGCCAAATTGGATCAGGACAGGACTACCACAGGCTAAGACTGGCACCCGCAGTTAAAGTTGCAACGCCTGCGTTACTCCCGCTCTGCAGCTAACAGCCAGTACTCGGTAAGAGTTATCGATTTCTCCGACAAAGTGCTTCGCCAGCACTTCAGCTCTCGATCCCTATTGAGTGGGTTGGGTCAGTGACAGGTGAGCTATTCGGACAAGTCTGACAAATTAACTAACTAAGCCTACCCTAGTTATACTATGTTCAGTGTACCACCCCCCAATGTTGCAAGTGTAAGGATCCCCAAATTTGATTGGACATGGAGAGGAGAGGTCATCACCAAATAAATGCTTACACAACTAGATGGGGAGGTTCCAAGGAAAATGATTTATGCACCCTTTGTACGCAGAAAGTCAAGGAAAATGATGTCCATCTACTTTTTTTTTGCCCATTTTATAAAACTGCTCGGGATCGATGGATCAGACCCCTGTGTAGGAATTTGGGTGTAAGGATTTGTAGTGAAGCTGAACGTATACTGAAGTTCAATACTTCACAATTGGTGGTATTTTGTACAAGTAGATTTCTATATAATGTGTATTTGATTAGGAAGAAGGTTGGATTAAAACTTTAGTGATAGGGTCCTACATTTAATGAATTCTGGGACTATGAACTTTTGTACTTGCACTTTCTAAAATCTGACTAGCCATGGTGACCAAAACTTCTTTTAATTGTTAAAATGTCTGGCTTTTAAATGAATTTTATTGTATTTATGATATTTGAGGGTAGGTTTTATAGCGTAAACTGATCATGTGAACAAAAATTGTATGACTATTTCTACCCCTAAAACCATTGTACCTGACCTATTGGAAGATTTGTTATTTAAAATGAGTGCAACCTTTTTTTAACGGTTTCTTTTAAGGCTAAAAATAGCTGAAATAAAGATTAACGAACGAGAGGTCATCACACCATACCAAAATGAAACTTTTTTGGAATGAATATTAATGTTTGCGTTCCAGCCCATCAATTTATTTTCCCACGTATGTTTTATTCCACCCGACAATGAATGTTCTATTAACAAATACATTGTTATAACATATTAACAAGTTTTCTTCCATTTAAGTTCAAAAGTTCGCTTTCTCATGCGCATCTTCCAGTGAGCGGTAGCTTGGCATTGCTTCAAGGTTAGATAACTTCAGTTCTTTTTAGAGTCAGACATGCGGGATGTGAGTTTTCAAGATGGAGTAATAGCATCTCTCAGGCCCAAGATTACGTTACATGAAAAAATAGAAAAAAACTGTTCTAGAACACAGAATAAATTAATGCACTGTATACCACTTATCTCTACTCTATTCCCATTACTTTATTTTAACTATTGCATTATTAATGCACTGTATACCACTTATCTCTACTCTATTCCCATTACTTTATTTTAACTATTACATAAGAAATTAGGCAAAACGAACAGCTTGGCAAAAGCAGCAGTGCAAGCTTCATGCATGCTGTAACACAGAGCAACCATCTTAGTTTCCCTCCAAAGCAAAGAGTATGTCATGTCACGTGAGTGTGACAGATGCATGCGCAGTAAGAAATCCTGCGTAGCAGCGGCCATTTTATTGCAAGCGGATTAACATTAGTAAAAGCACATATGCAAGCTTCTTCTAGATACCCAATGTTTTGTGAAATGCAATATTAATTGGACAAACATGTTGGTTAGCGCATTAACGTTATGTCGAGAGGACTGAATTCAAGCAAGTCGGATTCCGTGCGAATCCTTGCTCCATCACCCATCTTGGGGATCTTTTGGGAGACAGGGATTGCAGATCTCGTGGGGATCTCTCTGGGTGAGCTTGTGGGGGCAATGGGTACAGAACTTAGGGGATTTTTTCCATGACTCCTACCTGCCTTCATTCTCTGAACACGTGGCTCGAACTTCTTTAAAACGTTGATTTTTCGAAAAAGCTTTCTGAGCCCCTCCATTTCTTCCAGACTCATTATTGGAAAAAATCATTTGAAGACAGCGACTACACACAGAAAGTCTTGGGGAGCCATCTGAGGTCACACAAGGGACGGATATACCACAAAATGGTGGTTGGAGATGCCTACAGCCAAAAGAGGTAAAAAGACAATTTCAAACTCAACTACCATATAGCGGAATATGGCACAGCATGTGAATCCAGAAAAGGATTCATTTTGCAACACTACTGATAAAAGTTTACATCCTTAACAGCAAATATGGTCCAGTTTTACCCTAAACCTTCCGGCAAAGTACAGATAACCAATTTACCAACCCAAATGAGGGAATTGCGCAGACTGTAACATGCAAACCATGGTGTGTGGTGTGCACATGGCAACAATCGGTTCTTTGAGACTATAGGAATATTTGTTGATACGAGTTTCAAATCTCCTTTCCCCTTCAATGAGCACATAAAATAAGTCCAAAGTATATTTTAAAAAGGCTATATTGACAAAAAGATGCCCTAATCTAGAGCAGATTAAATGAATGGATAAATTATAAAAATAGATAAAATAGTGACAATGTAAACAGTTACTAAATAATATATTAAAACAATTGCTGCATTGTTAATGATATTCAGTACAACAAAGCGTTGAATGATGAAATCAGTCTGTCCTATTCAGCCCCTGCCTCCTAGCAAAGCTTTCTTAGCAAAAAGTGCCCCTTTGAGTTTCTTAAATGGCCTTTAACTTGCATACTTTTAATGAACAACAGAAGTGTTTTCAATAGGCTTCTCTGCTTTGAGGGTCACAGTCTGTTTGCAGCACGCAGCTCAAATAAAGCTACCAGGAAGGCTGAAGATGTCTCTTTCTGAATATTTACTTTTCAATGCTAGACATATTCACACGATTTCGTTTTTTCATTATAAACAGAAATGGTATTTAGTTATTGCAACATGCAAGAATTAGCATAAAATTATGTAGCATATTAAAATCTGCTACATATAGAATGCATGCTATATGAACAACTGATGCGCTATGATCCTATATTAAAGCAAACGTTATATCTGTACTTTTAGGTTTAAAGCATTTTATTAAGGCATAAAAACATAGAAGGTAAGGGAACGTGAGGGGTAGGGTTACATACATTCAGGTGAAAATAGCTGAGTATAAATCTAGGAGTGCGATGGTGGACAAGGCTACTGCAAAAGAAAAATCAAATGGTAAAATGATAAGGGCTAATACAGTCGACACCATCAAGCAGATCAGAAAATGAAAGGCAATGATGCAAGAAACCAATCCCACCAGCCCCCAGAACCCCTCCCTCCAAACTCCCCAACTCACCCCAACACCCTCCCACCTCCCCCCGTCCAGTACTTGGCCATAACGCATCCTGCCCTCCCTCCACGCCCCCCACCCCGTGAGCCCAGATCTTGTGTCCCCTTAGTCAGTTGAGATCACCGGTGGCGTTAGTCTCAGAAGTCTGAGGTACCTCGGACAGGTGAGTTCCCTAAATTCTGTAGTTAGAAGCGCATGAAAGGATTGCCATAGCTCATCAAATTGTTCCACGTCCCCCGCCACTATAAGCGATAGTTTCTCCATACCTAGCACATGCCAAAGCCTGTGTAGCCAGCCTGTGATGGAGGGGACCGTGGTGGTACGCCAGTGAATCAAGATGTTCTGAATCGCTGAACCTAGCGCTATCGCAATTTGCCTGCCCCTGCGGGACTTCAGCGGGTACATCAGGCCATTCAGGAGGCCCAGCAATATAGACGCCGGGAAGCGTGGCAATTCAGTCTCGAAATGAACATCAATCTCGTCGAGAACCTCCTTCCAGTATTCCTCTAACAAGGGACAGTCCCAAAGTATATGTGTAAGGGTCCCCACCCGACCACATCCCCTCCAGCACTCCTTCTCAATATGCCTATTCATTTCGTGTAGCCTCTCCGGGGTATAATACCAATACGTGGACACCTTGGTGAGTGTTTCCGTGAGACCTATATGATATGCAGAGTGTCTCGCCCGATGCGCAATTTGATCCCATTCTTTATGACTAAGCGTCCTTCCCAATTCCCTATTCCAGCGTTCCCTACCCGGGTTATAGAAATGAAACGGAGGGGGCTGCAGGAATTTATAAAGGTCGGTGATTAGCTTAGCATCAGAGGCGCGGGTCACTAACCACCGCTCGTATGGCGTTATCTGGCGATCAGCAGTGCCCCGCACCTGAGATTGAAGCGCCCAGTGCCTAACCTGCATGTATCGTAATCTATCCGACTCAGGCAGTTGGAACTCCTGTTTCAAGTGCTGAAAAGGGACCACTCCCTCCGATCCATATATCTGGAAGAGCGCTCGGCAGCCCGCTGCCCTCCAGTGGGAGAAAGCGCCTGGTTCCATGCCGGGGGAGAAATCAGGGTTATCCTCTATCGGTGTGAAAGGCGAAGGGAACGTGGTGAGTTCACGAACTTCATTGACTGCATCCCACACCCTCAAGGGGACTCGCGTGACGAAGGAAGCATAGAGGTTGGGGGGGCGATGAATCCGACGCAAGAATGGAACCTCCTGGAGGGGGCGCCCCGCCTGGTCTTGAAAGAGCCAGTGCTTGTCGGATTCCCACCTGCTCCACTCCACTAGGTAGCGCAGCTGCGCCGCCTGGAAGTATTTCCGGAGGTCCGGGATACCGAGGCCCCCCGCCTCCGGGGCCAGCGTGGAAAGAACCCTCTTCATCCTCGGCTTGCGGCCCTGCCAGACGAAGCGTGCAATGTCGGCTTGTGTCTGTCTAATCCAGCCCACAGGTGGCTGAAGCGGCAAAGCTCGAAAGAGGTACAAGATCTGGGGCAGGACCGTCCTCTTGACCGCTGCAATCCTGCCGAGCCAGGACAGCAGGCCTTTACTCCAGCGGCCCAGCTCTTCCTTGATTTTCCTGCTAAGGGAGGCATAATTGGCCGTTACCATCGCTGGTAACGTTGGTGCTAGCAGAATCCCCAGATACGGCACCAGGGATGATGACCACTGCATGGGGAAAAGCCGCTGCAGATCTTGTCTGGTATCCGCGGCCAGGGACACGTCCAGGGCCACCGACTTGCCCATGTTCATCTTAAAACCAACCACTTTCGAAAAAGCGTCTAGTTCCCGAATACACGTGGGGAGAGCCCGTCTAGGATCGTCCAAGGTCAACAGGACATCGTCCGCATAAAGACTGATCGTGTGGACATACTGCCCCATCTTGATCCCAATCGCATCCGGGTTTTGGCAAATTCTCTGGGCAAACGGCTCCATATAGAGAGCAAAGAGGAGTGGGGAAAGCGGGCACCCCTGCCTGGTACCCCTTTCGATCGCAAAGCTACGGGAGCTGCACCCGTTAACTCTCACTGTCGCCGAAGGGGATTTGTAGCAGTTGAAGACCATCGAACAGAATTTGTCTCCAATACCCAGTTTCCGGAGCACCTGCTCAAGATAAGGCCAGTGAACGCGGTCGAATGCCTTCTCGGCATCTACTGCTAGCAGCATCCTTTCACCCGGGATCCGCGAGGCTTTCTCCAAAATGTGTGCTACTCTCTTAGTGCTATCAACGGTTTGTCTGCCGGGCACAAAGCCAGCTTGATCAGCCTCAACCAGGCTCGGCAGATGCAGGGCCAATCTAGATGCCAGAATCCCAGTGTATAATTTAAGGTCGACATTCAGGAGTGAGATAGGCCTGTATGAGCCGCAGAGGGCCCGGTCCTTCCCAGGTTTCGGGATCACTGAGACCGTTGCTCTTAACAGGTCCGGAGGAATGGCTCCTGGCTCGGAAAAGGAGTTAAACAGGCGAGTGAGAATAGGAGCTACAACCGGGCAAAAGGTTTTATAAAACAGGGACGTGTAACCGTCCGGGCCCGGAGCTTTCCCGTGTTTGAGCTTGGCTATCGCGGATATCACCTCCTCCACATGAATGCTGCGCTCGAGGTATTCCGCCTGCGCTGAGTCCAGCGCCGGAAGGGCTACTGACTCCAAATAATCCGTTGCATCTTGCGACGAGGTGGGTTCCCCCGTGTAAAGCGCCTCATAGAAACTACAGAACGTTTCTCCCACCGCGGCGTCATCAGAGACCGCCACCCCATCGGCACCGAGCAGCTCCTTCACCACGTTACGCTGGTGCGCAATTCGGAGCCTATTCGCCAAAAGTTTGCCACACCTATCCCCCCCGTATAAAACGCATGTTTTAGACGCAGCGCCGCATATTCCGCCCTGTCCATGTCCAACGCCGACAGGAGCTTCCTGGCAGCTTTCAGCTGCCTCCACACCCTAGGAGCTCCGGTACGGCGATGGACCTGTTCCAATTCCCGAACCTGGGAAGTCAGCTCCTCCCTCTTACGCTGCCTCTCCCTGTTTTCTGCTGAGGAGATGGAAATGAACTCCCCCCTGAGAACCGCCTTCAACGCCGCCCACTGCGTCGCTGGCGAGGTGTCCGAGTTATCATTGTGTGCCTGGTATTCCCGGATCGCTTCCTCAATATGCTTCACAACCGTTTTTCTATGCAGGAGGGTGTCTCTAAGACGCCACCCCCCCCCCCCCCCCCCCGAGAGGGGGAGGCCGTCGGAAGCGCAAACGTGCCCACGACTGGCGCATGATCAGACAACGACAGGACCCCAATGTCCGCCGCCGTAGTAGCGGCACATATCGGTCCGCTAACCAATAAGTAGTCCAGCCGTGCAGAGGTCCGATGCGCATGTGAATAATAAGAATAATCCCTATCCGTGGGGTGGAGGGTGCGCCAAAGATCATGCAGATCCATATCAGTGATGCGAGCCTTCCCAGTCTGTGAGAGTTCCCCAGTCTGCGGGTATCGCTGCGCCGATCTATCGAGTGTGGAGTCAAAAACTATATTCAAATCACCCCCTAGAATGATGTGTCTATCAGGGGAGGCAGTCACGTCTACCAGCACCGAGTCTAGAAAGCGCTCTTGGTGGTCATTGGGGCTATATAAAGAGCCAATAGTGAACGTTGTGTCCCCCAGCCGGAGGCGGTATGCCAATAGCCTCCCCTTCTGTTCTGCAAATTTGTACAACACCTCCCCCCTGAAGGAACTCGCTATCAAAATGGCCACCCCGCGGTCTTAGATGCAGCAGAGGAGAAAAACTGAGTTGGAAACTTGTTGGAGCGCATCCTATGACAATCCCGTGGTAGTAAATGGGTCTCCTGCAGGAGGCATATATCTGCCTGTGTCCCCTCCAGCAGAGATAAGATTGCCCTTCGCTTCACCGGGTTGTTCAGACCCTTAACATTAAGGGTCACTACTTTCAGTGTCGACATATCCCCAAGTGACCATAAGTGCCAAGCCGCAGTCAATGAGCGGGGGGGGGGGCACGGGACAGCAGTGCAGGACAAGCAAAGTAAAACCAAGCAATAGCATTTGAGATATTGGATGGTACCCTTTCTACCCCTAAACAACTCCCAACCCCCTCCAAAACAGACCCATGGCAACTAGCCAACTCCCCACCCATGCTCAAACAACCCATTGTCCCAGTCATGTCCCAAAACGGACAAGTCTGTGGAAAGTACAAAAAGTGGACGTCCGGCCACTCGTTCTTCCCGCCTCTCCCCCGACCCTCCCTCCAACCCCCAAACCTGCCATTGCAGAAGCTATGTCCATCTCCCCCCGGAGTGAATCTACGCCGTCATGGCGACTCCGTTCGTGGCGGCCGAGTCCCTGGCCGCTTCTCTCAGGGCGTTGGCCATTTCTGCCCTGATGGTGGGTGAGTCCGGCCGTCTAGCACTAGCCGTCGATCTCCTCCTCGCCGATTGCCGTCGCCCTCTTCGATCAGAACGCCTCCAGCCCGGTGTCGCTTCACCCTCTTCCGTGGCCGTGAGGCCCAGGACACCACAGACATCCTGCAAGGAACGCAGCTGGTGTAGCACGCCATTCCATCGGAATATTAGGCGAAAGGGATGCCCCCAAGAGTACGGCGTCTCATTCTCTCTCAGGAAATCCGTCGCGATTTTGAAGGACCTGCGCTTCTGTAGCGTGATGGCAGACAGGTCCTGAAACAACGCCACAGGCCGTTCGCGGAAGGTCAGCAGCTGTTTCTTGCGAGCCTCAGCCATTATGCGTTCCTTCACTGGGAAATCTGGGAGGTAGGCCAAAATGTCCGGTGGAGGTGCCGTCGACTGTCGCTGTCGGCCGACCCTGTGGGCCCTGTCGATCCGAATCGGGAAGTCCGCGGGCTCTCCCAGAATCTCCCTGAACAAGTCCTTCAGGTAGCCCGTCAAATCTGTCCCTTCATCTGCGGACGGTACACCTCGGACTCGAATGTTGTTTCTTCTCGACCTGTTCTCCAGGTCTTCATTATGTGCCTGAAGTTCGACATGTTGCTCCCTGAGACGGAGAACGTCCTGCTGTAAATGGACAATCTCCTCGTCTCTCCGTTGAGCCGCTGCCTCCACCGTCTCCATCCGCTCCCCTAGGCCTTCCACCTCCCTACGGACCTCGCGCACTTCGCTGGCCACCTCCTGCTTCAGTGTCTGAAAGTCAGCCTTAAGCGAGCTGAACAGGTCTTCCATGAAGGACCTTGTGACAGGGGGCTCACTCCCGGCCGGGTCCGCTGCAGTTCTAGAAGAGCTTGGGGACGGTTGCGCCCTGTCGCGTTGCTGCTGGGCTCTGCTGAGCATGTCCGGCAGGGTGCGGTCCCCCTTCCTCGTTCCCCGACATTCGTGCTCTGTAGACTGCCGCACTCCACTCAATCAGATATGCCATCTCAGGCCGCTGGTTGCAGTTCCCGGCGTCGATGAGTCTCCGACGACTGGCAGAGCACCACCAGGGGGAACGTCCGCTGTAATAGGGACACCACGGGTCCTGCGCCACCGAGGACAAAATGGCGGGCCAGCTCTGTCGCAGAGGCCGACTCGCACTCCAACCAAAGTTCAAGCGCCGGCCGCTAAAAGGGGAACCCAGACCGCAGTATCCCCCAGGACAAAAGAGCTATGCAGGGCCAGGGGTGTAGAAGCTGTCCCCGGACGGCACTGTAGGAGGGCCTTGTCACCGTTGCCGTGAAGATAAGATGGCGGCTGGGCGTAGCCAGGCAGACCCTCCGAGCCGGATGGCGCCGCCAAGGCTATGCAAAGAGTCAGTGCCCCTGAAATGAGCCCCCTCCAGGCTCGCCGAGTCGAAAAGAGTCACATGACCTGGACCCCGCTCCTGAGCGCTGTCCCAAACTGACGGTGGGGTCGGGGCTCACGCTGTGTATCAAGCCACCGCCACAGATCCAAGTGCCTCCACGATCAGACAATAGGCATCCCTCCTCACGGCACCTTGTGGTAGCTACCCATCCGGCATACCAAACCGGGCACAATCTGATGCGAGTATGCAAGCGAACTCCGTGCCAGGCCACCAGACACCGGCACCAAGGTCTACTCAGGCCTCCCGGTCAGCGCTCCGCTCCACTCCGCTTCCGTGGCGCTCCGCAGTTAGCCTATCGGTCCCTGAGCGTGCCTCCGCTGGAGCATTCGGGGCCAAAGTTGCACCAATGTGTGCCCCAGGGTCTCCGCCACACTTCCCACGGCCGCTGAGCTCCAGCGGGGGAGAGAAGCTGTCGAAAAAGGGCTCGGGCCTAGTCGGGCCGGAGGAGCTGCGGGAAGAAGCGTCTGCTCACCCCGCCATCTTGGCCACGCCCCCCTATATCTGTACTTTTTACTAACTGGAGCACACGTTTATTATTGAGAAATGTGCACTCTAATACAAGTATACAATAAATAGAAAGGGAAACACATCACTGTCGCCCTACTACCCATCTAGAAAGCATTGCAGCCACAGAAATCTCCTTCCCATGTGCCTTTTACTTTCACTGACTATATTGAAAATGATTATCTCTTGAGCACTGTCGTCAGTCATTCACCTTCGCAGCACCCGTACTGGTTTCTTCATTGTTCAAATATACAATGTATTTTAATGTACACGTTTTTTAATTACTGATGGTCTCGTGTGGTATACGTCTTTCTGATGAAATGACTCCGAGAACCGCTGCTTTTGTACATGCACAACCCCTGCACGAGGACCTCAGTTCTCATTGTCTGCACTCTTCAGCGCCAACCCAGAGCTCCACTCCCAACGGTTTCAGGGTTTAACTGTATACTTTCCAATTGCTGCGACAGTGGTGTCTCCCCTGAAAAGACAGTGTATAATCTGAGCTGCACTTGCAGGAAGCAGATCTTAGTCATGTATCCACAAAATATCTGTCTTTGGAGCCTCAGCGCCAAACATGACTCCATATCCGTCGATCTATTCTCCCTGCTGTATCTGAAGGCCATCAAGAAGCGTGAATCAAAGTTCTACATCGCTAAGAAGAGGTTATCCTGTTTCAAGTCACAAGGTCCTTCCTGGTCTCGATCCTGTTTGGCATTCACTGGCAAGTCCAGGATGTGAAAAACAAGTCCAGGCATAAGAAGTAAAATATAGGTTTGTTGCTCCTCGCACTCTCTCCAGGAAAGATGCATTGTTTGCCATCTAAGGGCCAGACTGTGACTTCAATGTATGGCTCTAGCTGTGGAGCTGTTGCCCCCAGTTTATTGGGTCATTATTTACTCCATAGCAGACTGAGGCCTTCAATGAGGTAATGTTGCAACTCTATAAAATGGGTCCAGAACACTGTAGTGCACCGCTGTACTCCATGGATCCAGTGGGGTCTTTCCTGGTGCCACCTGACCCACTCAGCCTAGCCCATACCCATAAACAGGCTGTGCGTGGACATCCTTGCTATAGGCCTCTGTTTCTCCTGGGGCAGCGCCTAGTTTGCCTACAGAGGCTTGAGTTCCAGATTCAGTCCTGACTCCGTCAGCAGATCTGGAGTCTTTTTCGGTAAAATCTTGCTCTGTCACAATATAAAAACAAGCATTTGCAATGCAATAGGTATCCCAATTGTGAGAGATGGAGCTATTGGTGTTGTAAATGTAAATGTTTTGTGCTTACGTGTTTTGGAGTGGATGTGTAATGGAATTATGTGGAGTTGTGTGCAGTGACATTATGTGGATAGTAATTATGTGGTGTGGTGTGCATAGGAATTGTAAGGAGTAGGAATGTATGCTATGAAGCGTTATTATGTGGAATGGTATTTTGTGTTGTGGAGTGTTATGTAGTGTAGTTTAATTTTGTGGTGTGATGTTGAATTATGTGGTATGTATGGACTGTTTGTATGTGGCGTGTTATGTAAGTGTTATGTTGATTTGTATTATGTGTTTTCTTGTTGAGTTATGTGGTGTGTATTGGAAATTTGTATAGTTTATTTGTATGGCGTGGAACTGTGTGGCGTTGAGCGAAATGATGCTAATCGGGATTACGTGGCATGGTGTGGATTGTTGCTATGAGGTATAGATTGGTTTTATGTGGGTTGTATTTTTGTGGTGGTGAGTAGAGTGTTATTATGAGGGATTTAATTAAGTTGCTCTGAGTGGTATTATGTGTAGTGTAATTATGCTGGGTGGTTTTGAATTGTATGCTGGTGAATTGTGTAGTGTGGAATTGTGTCAATTCATAGAGGCACAAGGCGTGATGAGGAAAGATTTACCATGCCCACCATATAGGAAGAACCGTTAAATAAGCAATGTACCTGATAAAGAATAACCAGACTAACTGTGCTTGATAAAGAACAACCCCACACACAATGTATTTGTGTAATGCTTGCCGACTCCAAAAAGGGGCAACAGTAGCGCTGATGACAACATTTTGAGTCTACCAGTATAAACATAGAAGGCACATAAGAAGTTAATGTGGGCTTTGTTTGTTTTGTAAATGCATGAAGAATACAGCAGCTATTTGGTGCAAAGTTCAGAACTTCAGTAACTATATTAGAAATGTGAAGGGCTCGGGTCGCCTTAGACCAGGGGTACTCATAGTACGGCCCGCGGGCCACTGGCAGCCCGCCCGGCCTTAATTGGCGGCCCGCGGACCCTGTTGCCGTGCATGTCCTTGATGGATAAAGTTGAAAGTTAAACAGAGAAGATGACCGCAGGCGCATACGTTGTGAATACGTATTGAATACGTATTCACAACGTTTGCTCCTGCGGCCATCTTCTTTGCTTTTGGTTGCCTTTGATTGGACTGCGCCCCTGTGATGTCACACCCGGCGCGAAGCACAGGCCCTTTAAAAGTCATCCGTAACTAGCACTGTTACAGCTGACTTTTAAAGGACCTGTTAAGGAGCTGCCTGTGTCCGTGGTGACGTCGACGTCGGCAATGGTGGCACTTGTGCAAGTATGGAAAGCAAACAAAATGTGAGAGGTAGCAACAGTGTGTTACAAGAGAAAAGTGGTGTGTGCATGTTAGTGGGTCTCTGGGGGGAGACGTGCCTTTTGGAAGCATCCTTTGTCCTTTGGCCTGCAGTTTAGCTACTGGGGGTGGGGGTGGGCATGGGCGTGGGCTACACCTGAGCTCGGGGGACTGAAACCAAACGTGCTTTAATTTGTGCCGGCACAGCAATGAAGCACGCTGAACAGGGGCCCGAGAAGCAAATAGAAAGTGAGTGGGAGACAAGGGGGGGAGAGAAAGAGATAAGGGGAGAGGCGATGGAAAGGGAGTGGAGGTGACTGGGGAGGGATGAAAAGAGAGGTGAGGGAACGGAATGGAAGTGAAGATGGGGCAGTGAAATGAAGATGGGGCAGTGATGCGAGGCCCGTGCAAGAAGGAGTGTGTTGTCGAGGGTGGGGGGGGGGGGGGGGGGGGGGGGAACTCCTCAGCTTTATTTATTTATGCATTGTTCTATAGCGCGGACTTTACCCGAAGGTGTCAGAGGCCTCAAAATAGGAACAGAGCTGATACATGAGAACAATTACATGTGAACAAATTGCAAAAGCAAACGTTACATTACATGAGGCAAAAGTGACAATTGTGAGCAAACCAAATACAAGCGGTAGCAAACGGTGCATTACAGGAGGAAAAAGTGACATGTGTGCAGGTTACAAAAGCATACAAAGTAGAAGTAGGGGTATAATACTGCAATAAATAGAGGACTTTCAAACACAAGAACAAAGAACAAACGTTACTTAGACAATGGTGGCACTTGTGCAAGTATGGAAAGCAAACAAAATGTGAGAGGTAGCAAACAGTGTGTTACAAGAGAAAAGTCTGCTAATAAAAAAATACTATAAACATGTGCTGCATGTAGTTAAATCTGCTTTGGAAATATAGCACTGTCTAGTAATGTTTTGAACGGCAGTGGTCTTTTTTTACCCCCTCTAGCCCCGCCCCCAAATGACCCTGCCCCAAATGACCCGCCCCCACCGGTGCAGCCCTCAGCCACAAACCACACTGTAAATTTGGCCCGAGAGAAAGTTTGTGAGTACCCATGCCTTAGACTCAGTGAGCTGCGAGTGAGAGGCTTGAGTTCCTCCTGAGCTCCTTTCATTGCATTACAGCGCCTTGAAACCTTGCAAAAAGGGGGAAAGCGCAGCACTCTTCTTTTGTAGTTCCAGATGGCATCTCTGGAACAAAAGGGATGGAGGGAATGGTGATGGGTGCAGCTACAACACAAACACTCTACATGTTGCAAACACAGGTAAAATGGGCACAGGCAGTGAGCAGACACCGAGTAAGGAGCGAGGGGGCAGCGGGCAGAGAGGGAATGGAGGGGCAGAGGATCAAAGCAGTGATACCAGGAACATTTTGCTGTTCAACTTTGCACAAGTCCAGTGGGTGGTCAGCTGTTTCAGTTTTGGGGCCCTGCGTTGACAGGTTAAATAAATCATCCTGCGCGTGTTTGCACAAATGATCGCATCAATATTTCTGTGATGGCCCCCCCCTTACTGCCTGGCACACCACTCACTGCACGCTACCCTCACTTTATCGTCTCAAACCACATCGATAGTTGGGAGAGAAGTACAAATGACGGTTTATTATGTTTATATTAAAAAATGGAGTGCCTACTGTGAAACTTACAAATGCTGCATGTGAACTTACGGTATCTTCAAGAAAGATTGACGTTTTGAATTCCTCGCCATGGATTCAGCGCATTTATCAACCACTATTAAGTGTTGAGATTGCACCGCCGGTTACCGCACTGAGGGAAACTTATCTGTGATCTTTACAGCTCCAAATGAGATCCGGCCTATGAGAATTTCAACAAGCATTGGTGCCAGTTATGTATCGGCAGGGTTGAATTTATTCTAAGGGGGCTACATGCGGACATGGTGACCGCCCGGGCCTGCAATAATTGAGATCGACAAGGACCACCCTTTTATAACGTGATAAATGTCTTATTTTTAAGCAGCGCCGGGCTTGCACAATATTAGCTCAGTACTTCCTGTGGCTGCCTGCCTGCGAGCTCCAAAGCTGCCCTCATCATTACCCCACCCTTTCTGAAGTTGTCATTGGAGGGGAGGGGAGGGGGAGGTGGGCAAGTAACATAAATGACCCCACCCAACCTAGTGATGAGTTAGGAAAGGGAGGGTCACATGCTGTAAACAGAATACAGTGCGCGCTTTTAAAAATAAATGCTATTAGCATCACTCTTCTGCCAGGCACCCGCATTTATTTTAATTTGACATTTTTAATGCAGTTTTTGATTAAGAGGTGCTGGCGTTGAGCCCAGCTGCGTGCAGCTTGCATTTCCCTCCCTACCGCCGCTGTTGTCTCCCCCGCCACGGGAGGCCCGCTGGCTGGACTCCTGTGGGCGCAATATGTTCTCCTCAACCAGTGAGGCTCTGCAGGCCCTTAACACTCTTGTGTGTTTTGGTTACGGCCACTTCTTGCTTGTGGGACTTTGCAGAGTCCCTTATGTCTGCTACGTTTCAGGAGGGTGCCTGTGTTGATCTGCGGCACCATGTATTGGATGGCCGGGAGCTGGCGGCGTTTATTCTTCGCTCTGCCCTGGACATCTCGGAGGTGCTTGGTCGTGGTCGTGCCATGGCTTCTTCGGTCACTCTTTGTCGACATGCCTGGCTTCGGGACAGTGTGTTCCCAGAGAACGTTCGAGAACAGCTGGTGGACCTGGTGGACCTTCCTTTCGATGGCGAAATGTTCTTCCGTTGGGTCGGGTGTACTGTGTGCCTCAAGTGCATTCGAGTCCTCCTTGTTGGGACTGTGGTTCTGTTGGCTGCTGGCCGGCACTTCTTGACTGTGTTTTTGCTTTGGGTTTTCTAACCCACACTGGCCCTGAAACTAGGCCTTTGGTTCTTTCTTCTTGGCTGCTTGACAAGCGTTCTGTGGGTTTTGCCACAGGTCTTTTCTGTTGTCCTCTGCTGCAGAAGTTTTTTCCTAAGAGGGTTTCCATGTCTTGGGACGTAACATGCCCTATGTTGGGTTGTAGTAGCTGTTATATAGCTCTATCAGATGCTGAGGAGCTGTGGTTGCCTTTGGGCCTCTGCTCTCTGTGGCATTCCGGTATGTTGCAGGTGCAATCCTCTTGCTGGTGGCTTGGCATGGCTTGAGTTGCGCCCCAGGGCATCCTTCTCCGGGGTCGCTGCACTGTTAGTCTGGTCTGGCCTGGTGTCATGGCTGTCTGGTTCCACTTCTTTTTGGGCCGTGTATGCGGACTCCTCTGAAGCGTGTCTGGGCTTTTCTTTGCCTTCCTACTCTCTGTCTTCGGCTGCCGTCTGGCTTGCCCTGGGTGCACCGTTCTGTGGTGTTGCCTGTGTCTGGCCGTGCATGCCGGTGCCGACCTACTGTTTTTAGACACCATTGTGCCTTCTGGCACTTTAGCAGGACAGTCCTCCTTGCCTTGTCCGCTTCTTCCAGTGGGCCCTGCCTTCGGTTCTGCCTCTCCTCCCTAGGGGTTGAGCTGGTTCTTGAGTTCCTTGTCCCTCTTTAGGCGCAGTCTGTCCCTGCGGGATGTTGGGCGGTTCTCGCTGGGCGACCTTGGGCTACCCTTTCTGCTTCCGCCTGCCTTATTGTTGGAGGCGCCGTTCTGCCTTTCCTGTTGCCTTCTGGCTGTGTTAGGCTCAGCTGCCCTCTTCACTGGGCGTGTTCCAAGTGGGGGGGGGGCTTGCCTTTTCTCTACCTCTTTTCCTTGGGGTCTCTAGGTTGCTCTTCTTCCTTGGTGAGCCTCTTCCTTGTTTGGGCCTTGAGGCTTCTGTGGGAGGTTCTTGATACCTTGAATGGGTGTGAGGCACACTGGCCTCCTTTCGCCTTGCCATCGTTTCTCCTCTTGATGGGCAGCAGGCTACCTCTCTGCTTGTCTTCCCGCATCCCCTCTGGGGTTGGTGGTCTTCTAGATGCAGGGGTTCTCCTTACCTGAGGGGGAAGGGCTCTTTTACCCGTGGGCCTCGTCCCCTATGGGACCCTCTATTATGTCCAGGCTGGTGGGGTCCTCTTGCAGACCCTCCTTTCCCTTGGGTATGGATAGGGTATCTATTCTACGTTAAGGAATCTGCGGCTAGTAGTCTCTATCAGATGTACGAGTTACTTACCTTTGGTAACGATGTATCTGGTAGAGATGATTCTAGCCGCAGATTCCTTCACGACCCGCCCTTCCTCCCTGTTCTGCGAGGACCTTTGGCTTGGTCTTCAGCATTCACCTCCCTGTGGGTGGCTATGTCTTCAGTGAGTACATTCTGTCGCTCTTTTTAACCGGTTGTTCGTCCTTTTTATTTGTTCCTTTCCTCCCTTTTTTGGCACATTGGAGGATAGGTTTATAGGTACTTCTGTGCCCTTGTGCTCTAGATGCCCCAGGTTGGGGCATCCCTTCTACCCCCCAACCTCTTCCCCTTTCATTACTAGGAGTTCTGGCCCCTTTGCTATCTTCTAGGTTGGGGTCTTTTGGCTGGGCCTCTGCCCCTGTTCCTTATGGGGTTTGTCACATTCTGTGATGGGACTGTCTTGGAGTCTTGTTGTGCCTTGTTTGTCCCGGACTGGTTCCCCTTCATTGTTATTGATTGGGGTTGTAGTCCTGCTACATGTTATCATGACATTTTTTCCTATGTTCTTTGTCTCTAGGGGGTGCTATTTCCGTACTGGCAGGGTTGCTGATCAGAGCGGTGCTCTGTTCTTTATTCTTTTTCCTGCCTTTAGGTGCTGTTAGGTGCCTTATGGTGTTGTTCCTCACCATTCCTTTTCTATGTTTCTGCTCTTTCGCACACTGTTCTCATACTGTCATAGTTATGTCTGATGTCTCCGCGTTGTGGCGCGGAAAAGTTCTCCGAACAACACTGACGTAGGCGCGCCGGTGTGGGACTTATGTGACCTCGCTGACGTCACGAAGGCGGGCAGGGATGCTGGGCAAAACCTTTTCCGGATCCAGTCTCTCGCCTGGGAATGATTCTACATTAAGGAATCTGCGGCTAGAATCGTCTCTACCAGATACATTGTTAACGAAGGTAAGTAACTCGTACTTCAACTTCCTTGGTTCTTCTCCTTGGCAAAGGTTTGTCTTGATTCCCAAAAGTGATCTAAAGTTCTGAGGTCTGCGCCCCAATATTTATACCAGTAAATCCTTTGTCCTCTGAAGGCAGAGGGTGCCTGTGCCCAGCCAAAACCAGTTCTGTGCAGCTTCCTGGCAAGAGGTGGCGACAGCATTGTCTGAGAGCAGACCTGGCCCAGGTAGCTGAAAGGAAATCTCCTCCCCTCTAATCTCTATTCTATGAGGGCTCAGGTCAGTGAAAGGAACTCTCCGTCCCCCACTCTGTTCAGGTTCTATTCAG